>NC_064645.1:586105266-586408297 GCF_023864345.2 Schistocerca serialis cubense | reverse complement strand
ACCAGCGGAAGCACACTACTGGCCATTAAAATTGCTACACCACGAAGATGACGTGCTACAAACGCAAAATTTAACCGACGGGAAGAAGATGCTGTGATATGCAAATGATTAGCTTTTCAAAGCATTCACAAAGGTTGGCGCCGGTGGCGACACCTACAACGTGCTGACATGAGGAAAGATTCCAACAGATTTCTCATACACAAACAGCAGTTGACCGGCGTTGCCCGGTGAAAAGTTGTTGTGATGCCTCGTGTAAGAAAGAGAAATGAGTACCGTCGCGTTTCCGACTTTGATAAAGGTCGGATTGTAGCCTATCGCGATTGCGGTTTATCGTATCGCGACGTTGCAGATCGCGTTGGTCGAGATCCAATGACTGTTAGCAGAATATGAAATCGGTGGGTTCAGGACGGTAAGACGGAACGCCGTGCTGGATCCCAACGGCCTCGTATCACTAGCAGTCGAGATGACAGGCATCTTATCTGCATGGCTGTAACGGATAGTGCAGCCACGCCTCGATCCCTGAGTCAACAGATGGGGACGTTTGCAAGATAACAAACATCTGCACGAACAGTTCGACGACGTTTGCAGCAGCATGGACTATCAGCTCGGAGACCATGGCTGCGGTTACCCTTGACGCTGCATCACAGACAGCAGCGCCTGCGATGGTGTACTCAACGACGAACCTGGGTGCATGAATGGCAGAACGTCATTTTTCAGAATGAATCCAGATTCTGTTTACAGCATCATGATGGTCGCATCCGAGCTTGGCGACATCGCGGTGAACGCACATTGGAAGCGTGTATTCGTCATCGCCATACTGGCGTATGACCCGGCGTGATGGTATGGGGTGCCATTGGTTACACGTCTCGGTCTCCTCTTGTCCGCATTGACGGCACTTTGAACAGTGGACGTTACATTTCAGATGTGTTACGACCAGTGGCTCTACCCTTCATTCGATCCCTGCGAAACCCTACATTTCAGCAGGGTAATGCACGACCGCATGTTGCAGGTCCTGTACGGGCCTTTCTCGATACAAAAAATGTTCGACTGGCCAGCACATTTCCAGATCTCTCACCAATTGAAAACGTCTGGTCAATGGTGCCCGAGCAACTGGGTCGTCACAATACGCCAGTCCCTACTGGTGATGAACTGTGGTATCGTGTTGAAGCTGCATGGGCGGGTGTACCTGCACACCCCATCCAAGCTCTGTTCGACTCAATACCCAGGCGTATCAAGGCCGTTATTACGGCCAGAGGTGGTTGTTCTGGGTACTGATTTCTCAGGATCTATGCACCCAAATTGCGTGAAAATGTAATCACATGTCAGTTCTAGTATAATATATTTGTCCAATGAATACCCGTTTATCATCTGCCTTTCTTCTTGGTGTAGCAATTTTAATGGCCAGTAGTGTATTTAAACTCAAAAGAGTGTTCCTGGAGCCACTCCGCAGCCATTCTGGACGTATAGGCTGTCACATTGTCCTGCTGCAATTTCCCAAATCCGTAGGAATGAGCAATGGACATGAACGAATGTAGCTGATCAGGCAGGATACTTACGTACGTGTCACCTGTCAAGAGTCGTATCTAGACTATCACTCCAACTACACACACCTCACACCATTACAGAACTTTTACCAGCTTGAACAGTCCCCTGCTGATGTGCAGGGTCCATGGATTCATGAGGTTGTCTCCTTATCCGCAGACGTCCATCCGCTCGACAGAATTTGAAATGAGGCTCGTCCGACCAAGCAACGTGTTTCGGGTCATCAACAGTCCAATGTCGGTGTTACCATGCCCAGGGTGGCGTAAAGGTTTATGTCATGCAGTCATCAAGGGTACACGAGTTGGCCTTCGGCTCCGAAAGCCTATAGGGATGATGTTTCGTTGAACTGTTCGCACGGCGACACATGTTAATCGCCCATCACTGAAATCTGCAACAACTTGCAGAAGGGTTGCACCTCTGTCACGTTGAATGATACTCTTTAGTCGTCGTTGGTCCCGATCTTGCAGGATATCTTTCCGGCCATAGCGATGTCGGACATTTGATGTTGTACCGGATACCTGATTTGACGGTACACTCTTGAAATGGTCGTAAGGGAAAGTACCTACTGTGTCCCATTGCTCTCGTGCTATAACGCAACGTTCAAACTCAGTTAAATCTAGATAACATTACACTGCAGCTGCAGTAATCGATCTAACAACGGTGACAGACACTTATTGTCTTATATAGGCGTTGTCGACCGCAGCATGGTATTCTACATCACTATATATTTCTGTATTGAATACCCACGCCTGTACCATTGTCTTTGGCGTTTCAGTGTATTTCACTACCATAGAACGCTGTGCTTCCAACATATATTCTCAGAAATTTCTACCTCAGATTAAGGTTTATGTTTGATACTAGTAGACTTCTCTTGCCCAGGAATGCCCTTTTTCCAAGTGCTACTTTGCTTCTTATGTCCTCCTTTCTATGTTGCTCTGTCATTCACGGGTTTTGCAGCCACGGTAGTAGAATTCTTTCACTTCGTTACTTTGGCATCCCAGTTCTGATGTTTTCTCGCTGTTCTCATTTTTGCTACTTGTTATTACTTTCACCTTTCTTCGACTTATTCTCATTCAAGATTCTGCACTCGTTAGTGATTTCACTATTCATTCCATTTAACACCTTCTGTATTTCTTCTTCACTTTCAGTGAGGATAGCAATGCTATCAGCGAATCTTATTATTGATATCCTTTCACCTTGAATCTGTGTCCAACTCTTGTAAGTTTGCTTTATTTCCATCATTGCTTTTTCGATTTTACGTTGAAGAGTACGAGTGAGAGATTGCATCCCTGTCTTAAACTCTTCCAAAATCCGAGCACTTCGTTTTTGGTATTAGAGTCTTCCTTACTCTCTTGTTTGTTGTATGTATTTATATCACCTATCTTTCCCTATAGTTTATGCCTATTTTTCTCAGAGTTTTGGACATCTTGCACCATTTTACAGTGTCGAACGCTTTTCCCAGACCAACAAATCCTATGAACGTGTTTTGACTGTTCTTCAGTCTATTTCCGTTACTAGCCACAACGTCAGAACTGCCTCTCTGGTGTCTTTACCTTTCCTGAAGTCAGACTGACCGTCACCTAACAGAACGCCGGTTTTCTTTTCGATTCTTCTGTATATTATTCTCATCAGTTACTGGGATGCATGAGCTGTTAAGCTGACTGAGCTAATTCTCCACTTGTCGGCTTTCAATATTTTCTGCTGTTATATGTATTATTAGAAGATGGTAAAATTTTATGACGTGTGTAGGCACTAACCTTCTGACGGCGACAGTAATGACTGAAATTAAGCTGAATTAAGCTGTCATCCAAATGCGAGAATGTGTTTGCACACTTTTTCTTTAAATATTTTGCTGTTTAACTTTTTAATGTAATTTTTTTTCTAGAAAATTTACAGCACTAGTGCAGGTGCACTAATGACCAAGCTGTCATTCGGTCTTAAATTGTAACAAAAGCAACAATAGAAACATAGGTTAAGTACATTTCTAAAAAACCAACGAAGGAAAAGTTACATAATACAGAAAATCATATTGAAGCAGTTCATCAGACTGAGCTGCAGTTGTGTACAGTATCCGTAGAAACAGGGCTTGTATGTACTACGATTATGGCTCTGCCAAACTCGGAGCGTATACCCGGTAGCAGTTACATAATATTTCGTGCACTCCGGTTTGCTTTGTGCTGTTTTCTTTTTTTAGCTATACGCGGAACACAAATTACGGGTGTAGGAAGCGAAAGTGGGCACGAACTGTTCACGTGCACGTTTACTGTCCCCACGGCGGTCTAAAGGTACGTTGTCCAAGACGCGACGCACACTAGCGACTGCGACGGGTCGCTACGTGACGTCAGAAGTTGCCTGCTGGCGCATGCGCAGTTCGAGTTTGGGATGCGACGCGCGATTGTTACGGCAGCTGCCGCAGCACTGCACCAGTGAGCAGTGTTGCGACGGAAGTCGGACGACACAAAGACGTACGGCTGCCAGAAAGATGTCGAGCCAGTCAAGGAAAACTGAAATGAGCCACTCACAGGATGTGATGCTCTGTGAGCTGGTCTCGCAACAGCCTTGCCTTTACGATTTGAAGAACCCTAAATATAGAGACACTATGTTCAGAGACAGAATTTGGGAAGAAATTGGTGCACAGTTGAAACTGGCAGGTGAGTGAAATATATAATATTTTCCCATTAATGCAAATTTTTCAGGCCTGTTATGAAAATCAGTATAATCCATGCAGATGTAGAATTAGAATGATGAAAATGAACTTGAAGGTCAATTTTCGCATTACTCCTTTTTGTGATGATAAAAATTGAAAACGGCAAGTACATTATAAAGTGAACAATCTAAAGTACAACGAGAAAGTTACATTTTACAATACCTTCACTTTGAAAGTAAACGGTAGATTGGTGTCTTGATGATACCTTCCAGTTGTGAAAAACCACCACCAGATTGTTGTACAGCTTTCTGTAATCAATAGATGTCCGTTTTTGAGGAAGGCGTTTCTCAACAGATTGCGCAAACAGTATGCTGCAATAAGTAATTTGTCACATTCACTTCAATTCATTCGTAGAAGATGGTGCTCAAAAAACTTGTGCCAAAAGTGCACTACTGTTTTACAAGGCCCTTCTGGTCTGACACAGTTCACAATTGAAATTCGTCTTTCGTAAATCCTGGAGTCATCTTTTGAGTGCAGCTTGGCAAGATTAAATGTTCATGTCATCCATAACGATGTATGCTGTCAGAATATAAGAATATGGAAGTTCATTTGGATGGGAATAAAGAGTCAGTCGGCTATTAAAGTTGCCTTAGCTTGTTCCAAAAGTTTCTGCATGGGAGAAACTGACAAGTATAATTTGGGGAAATTTTGTGAACAAGCACGGACATTATTTCTTCCACATTTCTGCCAGTGTATACTGTAGACGTAAAGAATGAAAATTCTAGAGATGTTTAAGGTGTAACCCTATCTTGTTGTCAAGAACTTGAAACAATGCAATGACGCTATCGTGCGCTTATTGTCAATAAACTTATCTTTAATTGGAATTTTAGGTGAAATGTGCAAAAACAGATGGAGGAATATTCGGTACTCGTATCAGAGAAACAAACGAGAAAGAAAGCTTGGAACAGGTTCAGGTGCCTCAGCAAAACCAAGAAAATGGGTTCTGCTTGATCACTTGGCTTTAAGAAACCTACATTTCGTGGCATTTTAAATGATATTGTCAAGAGAATATGGAGAAATATTAGTAACTCATACCGGAGAAATATATGACATAAAATGGTTTCATTAGGTCCAAATGTGTCAGCGAAACAAAACAAATGCATTCTCTATCGTGTGATGACCACACGATTCTCGTTGCGCGTCGACAGAACTGGCGACTAGTCGCGACGCTCCCGGAGATACATGAGCCCAAATCTCGGAAACGGAGATCGATATCATTCTGATCTCAATTTCAAAAAAAAAAAATTCGATATGTTAGCTTCTTTTCATCGGCAATGATGTATGACCTAATGTGAATCATACGTATAGTAGCCAGCGACCACATTTTTCACTGTACACAATTCAAATTTTATGCAGTAGGTTACTTGTAAATTAAGTATCGGAATAACTGTGACGAATATCGGAAAAATAGACACCTCATTATCAAGCTGTGATGTGAAACTGTAAGATACGCAAACATCAACTTTTTGTGACTTTTACTTTCCTCACAATTGATAGAGAAGTAAACACGCAAAACTGGAAGAGATACTTTTCAATTTTTTAAAGTAAATGGAGAATCTGTATCGAAAAACTAACTCTGGGAGCCGATGTAACTTTGTTGCATTAACATACAGTATTTTTTACAGCAAGAAAATCGGAATTCTTATTTTTCTTATGTATTTGAATCCGCCGCCGCCGACCGGAGCTTGGGAAACAGCGACGACTCCTGTCGTGTTGCGGCCGTGTCGCCGTCTGCCAGGCTGGGAAAAGAGGAGGGGGCAGCGTCGCAGTCGCAGCGAACTGTCGCGTCTTGCACAACGTAACTTAAGTCCTCTGCCGTTTACGCCGGCACCCGTCTGCTACATTAAATTTTACGCAGTTATACACGCTAAGACTAATATTTACAAATCGGAAAACGTTTCTACGGTTTCATTGTACTTTATAAAATACGATGTGTAAGTAACCTGCCGCATTTTACTAGCTAAGCGCCTGCTGCTTCGTTTGCGTAGAGTCTGCACATACGTTTTTGTTTGTTTTTAATTGAGTTTTTATGTTGTTCACCAACTGCAACACCTCTAAATTTTTCGCGCTAAGTAAGGCCATAGAAGCGTGGTCTTTTCCGAATATCCTGCAGACGAAAAAGCGGCTCTGATTACAAATCAAATACCAACGTAACGAAATATTTTCACAAAAACTTTCACCGTCTTCTTAATGCCTGAATTGGGTGACGCCTCCTGTTGCTGCCTACTGGTACTTCCACAGCCAGCGACAGTGTAATGTCGTTTTTCTTTGCCCTGGCAGTATTCTTCACCTCGCTGAGATATGTGAAAGAGAGGCGACACAACACTGTCTGTTATTGCAGTCAATATTCGTTGATAATGTTCGGTCTTTGCACTAATTTGAGTCTATATTCTGGGTTACACAAGTCTTTTAAAGTCTTTTTCGTTAATAAATTTTGATTCAAATTATCGGCTGGTAGCACTGTTTAGCTGTTGGCACCAAAGATGGTCATTAACAGTTATTAGGCGGCCGATTCGCGATGCCTTTGATTAGCGTAGCGCATGTACACCGAATAAATTCGTTCAAAAGGCACACTGTTCATTTAATACAGCACGATGTTTTCTCCTTTTAATATTAATGTGGAATAAACAATTATTATTATTATTGTTGTTGTTTAAAGATAATCCAATACACGGTTGACTTCTCGTGATACTTTGTTTAAAATCGTAGGACACTTCTGTTTACTTAATTTGATTGTTATTAACACAGTTATTTTATATGACTCACTATACACCCCAATGGTCACACTTTAGCTCGACAATAAATGTCCAAACAAGGTTTGAAATTAACGATATCGATCTTTTGTCGATTGAGATGTTCGCTGGAAGTTAGTCATACCTCAGTTCTGTCAGTTTTCGTACTTTTGGCAGTAAATTAAATGAACAGAATTTTACTTTTAAGTACTCCAATGAAGTTGAACATTTGACGCAGTGGCGCATGAACGTACGAGACGCGAATGTTTAGGACTCAAATGCTGAAAGCTCGGATGCTAAACTCTCGATCACAAAGACTCCCAGATGCTAAGGATTCCCAGACGCTAAAGACGTTAGTGAAACAAAAGGGACGTTCGTTAGAAACTCTCTGAATAAATCCCCTTGCTACTTTGCATATAATACTCAATTCAATTTGCTCTTAGTATTCATTTAAAGTGGGGATTCATGTTTTTACATGAAATATGGAAATTGTTCATGGCCATTTCGAATAGATTTTAGTTTGAAAAAGGACCAGATACTTAACGAGGGACTACAGTTTACAAAACGCACTGAGAGAAGTACTTTTTTATCTCTAAAGAAGCCAAATACCAATTTCCAGATATTTAATTTCAAAAGTGCTTCCATTATGAAATTTTTACATAAAAACTCTCATCCCCTGCTTCACTCTCGCTCTCCTCCCCTTAGTGGTTGAAATTCCAAAAACACTGAAACGCATTTCTTTCATTTCTGAGATGTCAAATACCTATTTTTGTAGTTATAGCTTTACAAATGCTTTAGTAGTTCTTGAATAATGATTTATTTTCAAAAAATACTCATCCACTATTTAACCCAATAGTGCTTAAATTTCCAAAGCTGCTGGAACACGTATTTCTGACCGAGAAACCACATACCTATCGTCGTTGTTCCTACTTCAAAATTGCCTTAATAGAGACATTTTTTTAAATAAATCGTGCCCAGTTTCTGCCCCCTTGTGGTGGAATTTCCAAAAATCCTTCTTAAATTTTGCGTACAGTATAAGATCGACACCCCCTCCAAGTTTTTCATCTTTCTATCCGTAGATGTTTTGTATCGGCGATGATTTTTTTTGTCTCATTTTGTTCGCTTTCGTTTGTTGCATCTGCTCGGGGCGGACGTCGTAAGACATCCGTTAAAAGTTCGTGGTTAATAGATTAACTCAGTTTTTTTTATTACAGAGGGCAGCTAACCCTCTGACCGAACACGCTGAGCTACCGTGCCGGCTGGCGATGATGGGTCAGTCAGGACATTTCTTTTTAAAAGAAGAGATGAGGGAATATTTATCTTTGAGGAAAAAATACGTCACAGTGATTAATGTGCAGCATGCGTCGTAGTTGAATAGAACCGACCGTTCAAATGCTGAAAAGGAAAACAGTGAAATGCTGTGCGCTGCCAATGGGCTCTTTAGCGAAGAACGACGTGCCTCCAGCGGCATCCCACTGAATAAGAAGCAGCGCTTTTGGCAGAGAAGGGGGCGTTGTGTTCAGGTAATTGGCACAGCGGCGCGGCTGCGTCCAGATTCTAGGGAAGCCTGACGTCGGCTGACAACACGTCGAGCCTTAAATAGACGGGCCACCCTAACACCGACGCCTGTTTCCGGCAACTTGGTAAACAAGTTACAGCCTCCACCGATGGAGCGGCGTAATTAAATTGCCCAGCCGGTTCCGCGCCGCAGTTTCCGCGTCTGTTTGCCTGCAATCAAGTTTTAGGGTCGCTGCAGCATCGTCGCGTTGAACGTACAGTTGCTCTGCCTATGAATGAGATGTTCTTGTTGCTCATAGATGAAACAATACTGTTAATGTGAGGAACTATTTTTCTGATTTCATGGTACATTTTCAAACTGCATAAATCAAATTTTCAGGTCTTAGGGAAGAACCATGGAGTAAATATCTCTGGAGGGAGCATTCACATGCGCAGAACAGATTTTGTGTTGTCAACATACATTGCCGGCCTGGTCACGTGATCTCGGGACGTCTTGTGTTTGTCCGTATAGCGCCCTGTATATTTAGAATGTCACTACATCCCTAGTACAGACGGATTCTTTTCGTACGTGTCGTGGATTATTTTTATATGTAGCGCAGACATTTTAACAGTATCCATTTGATACCGGGGATAAACCAGCTACGTAACTTTTAAGGGCAAGTGATGTTACATTCTGCTTCATTGCGATAGGTGTCATAGTTCAGATGCACTCGATTTTTGGTAAGTTTCGGTATGATACGGCACTTTATAGTATTACAGAGCCTGAAGTACATTTTTGCAGTGATAATCCTGCAAAACGACTTGACAGTACGTTAGTACTTTTGCAAATGTCCGAAAAACACCGAATTTGCCACACATTAGCGATTATATCCCTGCTAGTTCGTCCTTTTTTCTTGTATTTCTACGTATTTATTTTCTCGTTTTTGCGACCTAAAGCACAATTTTTCTTACTGGTGGCACTTTGAGGTATTTATTTAACGCATTTTAAGTACTTGCTCCCAGTTCATTAAATAAATAATAGACTGAGTAATCTCTATACATAATCGACAAGTCACTGATAAATGCATGGAGGATAGTATTTACTGAAACAACTAACCATTCCCTTTCCAGTTCCATTAGCAAATTTACGAGAAGAAGCGATTGTTTGTAAGCTTTTGTACGAGCCGTAATAACTGTGGTATAGTCATAAAATCGTAGAAAAATAAGTCTACAGAATCAAGCCTTAATTATAAGGCGTCTCGAAATTTTTAAACATATACAGTGTCTCTTACTAATATGATAACTATAATTGGAGCTACATGGTACGTACCCATGAAAAGTTACTATTCCTCCTTTCACACATTTTTCTTTGCATCCGTAGCAACAACAGTAATTCACCCTCGCTATTATACTATCAACAAACGGTGAAACACAACAAAAACTTTTTTCAAACGCTGCAGAAAGCACACACGCACAGCGAAGTACCGAAAACACGTGACAATCCTGGTTTAATGTTGACAACATTTGCAGAACGCAATGCTCACTCCAGAGATATTTACTCTATGGGAAGAACACAAGCTAATATAGCATGTCCAATGTAAGGACTCCTAAATGTTGCGTAGATCAGAATTTAATTAATGGATTGAAAGGGGTTGTTCCCTGCCATTTCTCTGACACCACCAAATTCGCTGGTTAGTTCAAAGAAACACTGCTATTACTTCGTGCATTACTAGAATGCAGATATGAGTTATGATGAAAAAACATCTCTACAGAGAAAATATATAAAAACCACATAACTGATACATAGAATCATTTTATAACGTTTGCAAAACAACAAACGAACTATAAATAGACGAGGTGTTACAAGAATAAGTGCGGATATTTATTTAATGACTGAGGACAGTGTGCTGAACAAAATTACATCAATATTTAAATAATTTGCAGATTAATAATTATAGCTGTTACGAGTTTGTATCTCCAACGTCATTTGGCAAGAATGCTTAATAGTGTCACCTGCGGTCGAAATTCGATCAACTGAGTCACTGGACCTGAACTGTTATAAAAAATGTCTTCTATCTTAAAATGATACACTACAAGCAAAACTCAGAAATTTTAGCATCGCAACTCACCCATACCAAATGCTGGACTGTAGCAACGAGTATTCTTCAGGTACGTCTTTGATTTCGCTTTAATTATTTGACCATCTGAATTGAGTTCTTCATATAGTGCTTTGAAAAATAAGTTTGTTGTTAATGGCGGAAAAATAACTTATGATAGTATTATGTGAAAGCCGTTGTATTGTATAAAGTAATATCAGATACGAAATGATTTACAGTACTAAATGTGGACTGGCAATTCATCAAACAGCAATTATAGCTCTCAAAATTATTTGAAATTACGTCAGTGCACATATAAATGAATCTTTAAAAAGAACAAGAGGATTATCACTGTCAATGTCCACCCTATTCCTTTTACTTTGTCTACAGAAAAATTGTCTCTCTCTCTCCTCTCTCTTCGTCTTTAAGGTTCTGTTTACTCTTGGACGAAAGAAACGGAAAAAAGACGCCAATAAACAATGTTTTTTGCCTCCTAAAACTTCATTACTAGATTTAGTTTTGCACTGCTGACAGCTTCAACAAAGTTACAGTTCTGGCATTGTTGCTGCCCATCGCGTGTGTGTTACTGCAAGTTAATATTTAAACATGAACATCCGTAGAATGAGAAATCATGAAAGTTATTACTTTTGTGCGTCATTTGCATCGCAGTATCTGATCATTATGTGCGGTAGAAGTTGGTAGCAATGGGAGAGACAGAAGAAAACTATTCTTTTTTCTCATGTGTGCACGCTTACACGCTTACTTCCTTTTACCTCTCGTAATGGTCATGACCAAAAACTTACTTTTTACAGAAAAGAAAGCGAAATAACGACGCCAGTGCACAATGTTATTTACAGCTTTCGTTAATACGATATCCTGATTTTCACTGCTGACGATATCATCGAAGTAGCAGTTGCCCAGTATGGTTGCCTTACTGCAAATAAACCAAATAAACATGAACGTCCCTAAAATGCAATTCCATGTGTCATATCTACCACAGAACCTGATTGGTAGGTAGCGCTGAAGTTGGCAGCACTTGAATTGTCGATGTTCATTTATTGGAGTTTTTACCGTGTGATAGAGCAGGTATCATCAGAGTTACGAATATAGAAACATCTACTTGTTTTACCACTCTGCACGGCTACGTACAAACATGACTTTGTCTGGGTGGAGATCTGTGGCAAAGTTCCTTTCGAATTATATAAGTTTTATTGGCCTTGTGCAATTAATATTAAAAATCGGCTCACGGATTAATATTATGATTTTGCCCTGGGCCACAGATTAGATGTTGAAATGAGGACACGTGGACGACAAATGGTTAGTATATACTGACAGGTGAAATCACCAGGTAGTACATTACGTTACATGTTTACGGGAGACTGTTGGACACAGAGAAAAAGCGACTAACGTACTTAAGTTGGTACATATTAAGTTTTCAATGACAACAATATCTGCACATATAATCCTAACGCCCTGTATATAAAAAGTAAAATTATGATAATAATGCATTTCTGCTTTCGACAAACTGTTAGTCGAATTACTTATTACGCATAGAACAGAACCTGCTATAATAGGCTTTCTTGGCCAGTGCCGGATTCAAAAAAAGCCTTTCGAAGTATGTCACCCCATCGTCAAATTTTGATACCGACCAAAGTTATGAGCACTATGAAATGGCTTTACCCAGAGTCATGTACTGGCCGCTAGACAAGTTTCTTTTTTCCAGTTATTTCATTCCTCCAACCTTCCCGGCACTAATCCACCCGTCTGGTGTGAGACGTTCCCGGGGGAGGGGGGGGGGGGTTCCAATGGGTGCCGAATCGCACAAACAATAACCCTCGGTTCGGTGTGGGCCGGCGGCGGTGGTGGGCGGTGGGCGGTGGGGTGAGTGGACTGCTGTAGCCTGTTGTGGGGGTGTGAACCACTGAGGGCTACCGGGCTACCGCGGGGACGAAGCCTCTCCGTTGCTTCTAGGTCCCCAGTTCCATACAATATAATACGGAAATGTGGTTTACAGACCTTTACAATTTCTTAGATTGCATGTTTATAGGTTTTTATCATGAAAAACCCTATTTTCGTAATTGTGTTAAAACGTCTTGTACTGATATTTGATGATTTAATGTGATGCTACAGGTGCCTGGTTTTGTGGCAGAGAGCAGGAAGGGGTTCCAAGTAGCACTTGCTGTTTTTGAGGATGAGCTAAACACTAGGTACAGGTTTAATTTAAAGGATAGATGGTGTAGTTTTTCTGTGAAATTTTTGTGAAAAGAAATGTGGTCATTGGGGAAAGGACTTGTAACCATGCTGCCTTGAAAGGGGGAGTGGTGAGAACATTACTGACTTGGAGATAAGAAGTGGGATTATTTTGTATATGGAAGGATGGGGAGCTATCTGGAGGGATTTCATGAGCAGATGTTGTGAGGCCATTCCATTTTGAAGAGTGTGTTATGTATGAAGCTGGTGGAATTTTCTGGTGTGAATGAAGCGTACAAGAACAAAAATTGTTGACAAATTGTTGACCCAGGGTTAAATGGTTAGACTGTTGAACTCACGATTCAATGAACTACAGAGGGCGAAGCGGGTTCAGTATGAGTAATTAGCATGGGGAAAGAAATGTACAAGTTGATTCAGATTTTCACTAAGGAAGGATGGGGAGAGCAGACAGGAAAGTTTTGGAGCGAGTCATAGAATTTTGGTGGACTAGAGTTCAAGTAATTTTGGCACAGCGGAGGTTATATCACGGCTTTGTAAGGAGGATGTAGACCCCATGGTTCAGACTGGTAGTGCTTTTAATAGTTTAGGGCTGTAGTCAAACTTTTCCGTTATCGTGAGGAGGTTGGATTTCTAAGATAGTCTACAGTCGATGGTGAGCCCAGTCTATTTTGGCGTGCTGTCTAATTGAGTGTGGCGATCGACGTTATCGCGGAAAAAGTTCAACGTTGTTAGTCCTACAATTATTACCTAGGTATTCCAGAGAGTGAGGAGATACCGGATGTACCAGTGTACCAGTTTTGGAGATGGGCTACAAGGGTTCGTTTAGGTAAAGGATGGGGTTCCGTCGGCGTCTTTGATTCAGGGGGAGGGGGGGGGGGGGGCTCAAACGTAACAGGAGCTGAGTAGATCTACAGAAATGAAGACAGGACACATCTTTGGGGCGCTCTTGCTGTGACGTGGGAGAAACGGAAATTGACGTTGTGTATTGCGAGATGGGATGGGCGACTCGATAGAATGATCTACATCTACATGGATACTCTGTAAATCACATTTAAGTGCCTAACCATCGTCACATTTCTCTATTATTCCAATCTCGTATAGCAGACGGAAAGAACAAACACCTATAACTTTCCGTACGAGCTCTGGATTCTCTCATATTATAGCGGTGATCGTTTCTCCCTATGTAAGTCAGTGTCAACAAAATATTTTCGCACTCGGAGAACAAAGTTAGTGATTGGAATTTCGTGAGAAGATTCCGTCGCAGCGTAAAAAAACCTTTCTTTTAATGATGTACAGCCCAAATCCTGTATCATTTCTGTGACACTCTATCCCATATTCAGTGATAATATAAAACGTGCTCCCCTTCTTTGAACTTTTTCGATGTACTCCGTCAGTCCTACCTGGTAAGGATCCAACACCGCGCAACAGTATTCTAAAAGAGGACGGACAAGTGTAGTAGATCCGTGCCATTTCCTAAGTGCCCTCCAACAAAACGCAGTCTTTGATTAGCCTTCCCCACAACGTTTTCTATGTCTTCCATCGATTTTAAGTTGTTCGTAATTGTAATTCCTAGGTATTTAGTTGAATTTACGGCCTTTAGATTTGAGTGATTTATCGTGTAACCGAAGTTTATCGAATTCCCTTCAGCACTCATGGTGATGACCTCACACTTTTCGTTATTTAGGGTCAACAGCCAATTTTGTTACTACACTTCTCAGGAGCCAGAACAGATCTTCCCGTTGTCGGTCTCCATCTTTTATTCCATTCTAAAGCAGATAATTCATGTTAACATTTGTATCTTTGATTTATTAAACTCATATTTCTGTAATACACTCTCGCGTCCGTCGGCCGTCGTAATTTAATATATTGTTATTGTTATTATTATTTTTTGATTGTTGTCGACTTACGTGGTGGGCCTTAATAAAAATGATATTTCATTTAATTTTGATTTTACGATTAAATGCTTTCCTGAAGTTCTCCTTTTTAACAATATTAATCTTAAATTAGTTGTTACGTTAATGAATGTTAGACTCGCTGAATCTTAAAACATGAGCATATAAGTTGTACAATGTAATAAACTTTTCATATTAATTTCCTCGGCTAGTCAGCTCACTTTAAAGCAAAAGATCTTTAGTTATTAATTACAATTGCGGCCCACACACGCGCGAGAGTATTTTTCTTACCTCTGTTAACCATTGTATTTTAGTCGAAGTCCTGGCTCTGGCTCTCGGCTATGGTACTGAAAATAAGAATCTTAAAGCTCAGTATTTTCTGCAACGTCGGGCGGCTGTGGAGAAAAATTAATATTATGTTAATAGCGGGCGAGTTTTCCGCTTCCGCTAATTTTTTCATAAGTTAATATCGCCACGTAATGGCGTCGTTGGCTGCATCGGCCGCTGTGATTGTTGAACCGTAAATTACTTGAATGCAGGTTAATTCAAGGAAGGCGGACATGAACTCGGGATCACCTCTTACAAATTAAAAGTGCACAATAATATTCAATTAATATATTATCTGCTTAACTCATATAAATATGCTTACATTTGCCAGCACTCGCAAGATGTCCGTCTGTACATCATCAAGACAAGTAAAGAAGTGAAGTCGACTAAAAAAATTAATAAAAGAGCGTATCTTGTCGTCTCTTTAGATCATTTTGTCATAAATTATTTCTTTGCATTGCATTTCTTTGCATTTCTCGACACAGAAATTATTGTTTTACGGCTACATGATAAAAATATATTATTCAATTTTTGAATGTCTCTTCTTTATAAATATTGTTCTTTAAGTCTTTTCGTAATATAGCACTGGGGACGCTATATTGCCCCCCCCCCCCCGACATGTTTATGTCATAAAAAATGTTCGTGTTTTTTGACATAAATATTTCCTCTTTCATATCCACAGTGTCCACACGCAGATTTTTCTTTCACAGCTTACATATATCACATCGTATGTTGTAATTACTGAGGTGTGTTGCACACAAAGTGTAATACAGATGAAGTTATCTACATAACAATATAATATACTACAATTGGTTACGTATACAGTCATGTACAAAAGGACATAGAATACAATTAGTTTCATTTTGGCTGCTTCTTCTTAGGGTTGCAACTTTTGCAGTGTTCAAAGGTATACAATCACGAATTAGTCCATAAACTTCAAGTCCCAGGGGTGTCAACTGTTCGCTCCCCATTTGGCGCGGCCGTAGGGAAATGTGGGGAAAACCTTGGTGGAGCGACAGACTAACTGCTTTGGTCACTTTCACTTAAATGTTTCTGGGATGTCATTGGAGTACAGGATGTGCATACATTACAAATAATGTTTTGTTGCACTATGCAAAGAAATGAGGTCATTATAACAATTGATTGCGGTGTCGTTGTTGATCTACGCCGCGGCGTTTAGCTCGCGACGGCGTCGGTTGGTGTGTTCGGTGCTCGGCGGTCGCGGCGGCTGTGGAGAGGTCAACGCCCGCTCGACGCCAGCGTGTCTCTCGCCGTCGCGGAACGTCAGAATCAGCTGATCGGCTGCACGGTTGGCGATGCGCTTCTGTCTCGCCTGGGCGTGGCGGAGTGGGATGATATTCACCCCCCGCGCTTGTTGGCAGGAGTCAGCTCTGCTACGCATCTCCAACGTAGTACAAGGAACATACACACAACCAACGTAATATTTGTTTCCCGCTGCAGATGGTTACGCTAGTGGGAAAGAAGCATTTATTAGTGCGGCAGTTGTTGTTAAGTTTTCGCCAGTTTCCGAGTGTCAAGCTAGCACTGTCTTGCAGAATACATGACATGGATCTTCTCCCGTGAATGAAGTTTTGATGCGCCACTGTTTCCATTACACGTCAGTTTTTGTCTTGATAAAATTATTTACGTTTTCGCCGCACTCGCAGGCACTGGTGAGTGTCCCAGTACGAGCTTAGCACAAACATTCGCCGTTTCTGCGGTCGCTGTTTTGCAACAGTCCACGCATCGCATTCCAATCTTGCATTGTTGTACTCACTGAAATTACAGTCTGTCCCAAAAATATTGACCCCGAAGTTGGCTTCTACTAGTTTTTCCATTCGTCTGTGAAGAATTCGTGTTGATATTTTGCAGCTGTGACTTATTAAACTGATAGTTCGGTAATTTTCACATCTGTCAACACCTGCTTTCTTTGGGATTGGATTATTATATTCTTCTTGAAGTCTGAGGGTATTTCGCCTGTTTCATACATCTTGCTCACCAGATGGTAGAGTTTTGTCAGGACTGGCTCTCCCAAGACCGTCAGTAGTTCCAATGGAATGTTGTCTACTCCGGGGGCCTTGTTTCGACTCAGGTCTTTCAGTGCTCTGTCAAACTCTTCACGCAGTATCACATCTCCCATTTCATATTCATCTACATCCTCTTCCATTTCCACAATATTGTCCTCAAGTACGTCGCCCTTGTATAGACCCTCTAAATACTCCTTCCACCTTTCTGCTTTCCCTTCTTTGCTTAGAACTGGGTTTTCATCTGTGCTCTTGATATTCATACAAGTGATTCTCTTTTCTCCAAAGGTCTCTTTAATTTTCCTGTAGGCAATATCTATCTTACCCCTGGTGAGACAAGCCTCTACATCCTTACATTTGTCCTCTAGCCATCCCTGCTTAGCCATTTTGCACTTCCTGTCGATCTCATTTTTGAGACGTTTGTATTCCTTTTTGCCTGCTTCATTTACTGGATTTTCTGCATTTTTATATTTTCTCCTTTCATCAATTAAATTCAATATTTCTTCTGTTACCCAAGGATTTCTACTAGCCCTCGTCTTTTTACCTACTTGATCCTCTGCTGCCTTCGCTACTTCATCCCTCAAAGCTACCGATTCTTCTTCTACTGTATTTCTTTCCCCCATTCCTGTCAATTGTTCCCTTATGCTCTCCCTGAAACTCTGTACAACCTCTGGTTCTTTCAGTTTATCCAGGTCCCATCTCCTTACATTCCCACCTTTTTGCAGTTTCTTCAGTTTTAATATATAGATTGTGGTCAGAGTCCACATCTGCCCCTGGAAATGTCTTACAATTTAAAACCTGGTTCCTAAGACTCTGTCTTACCATTATATAATCTATCTGTTACTTCACGTTAACGTTCAATACTAGCACTTCACTGTCCGTATTACAGTTTCACCTTCACAGTTTTTCACACTGCTTAAAGTAACTGTTTAGATTAGTTCACAAACACTAATGTATTTCATTCAGTCTGAACTGGATTTTGGCTCGTGCTGGATTTTACCAGTCTCTCGCACTAATTATCTCTTTTCATTTTCCACTTAGAGTGGTACTTGCCTTCAGATTTTTTGACTGTACAATTGTATTTCCGTCTCATCTGAGGTAAGTCCCCATGTCATGTCTGCCCACTGATTGCGTACTTGTCCTCCAGAGCCAGGCTCGACTTTACAAAACTTTGCCTCTCGCATTACTGTACACATTTTATAATCTAGGCCTAGCGTGCAAGTTCCTAGATTAGTGTTAGATTTGTGACTTTTGTTTACACGATAAATTCGTACAAATCTCTGCCTTAGCAGATGGCAATATATTTTAACAGTGCTTAGCGGTAGTCGCATTTACTGATTTACTTTGTACCTTGTCCACAACACATGAGGTACCTTGGGTGATGTACACCCTGCACTCATGTTGTTCAGTAAATTATGATTGAGCATATTTCAAGATCGGTATAGACATAAATACATGGAATAACATATACACTATAATATTGAATTTCATAAGTTTCATTACTACTACAGTTCAAAAATGTTCATGACACACTAATGAAAAATTCTTTCATTACATGCTGTTGAATTTTTTTATATATCTTTAAAGCATTTTTTAAAAATGAAATTTGTAAATTATTCTTAAACCTACGTTCATTTTTTCCTTCAAAATGCAATTGCTTAAAAATACTGTTATTCCTTAACATCTACAAAATTGAATCGCACTAATCTTGTGTGCCTCATTGTCTTTAAATGTTACACTAAAATCTGAACATTTACACACAGAGAAAAATACAAACTTAACCTATTATTCACATATGTAAAAGGTGCTCTACAGCGCTAACTTCTTTAAGTCTTTGTAAGTATTTTTTCTTACTTCCTTCGTAATTGCCTCCTCCTTTGACCACGGGATGGTGTAGTTTGCGTGACAGAAAGTATCGTGAGGTACCACTTCGATGTTATAGGTGTAGCCCTCGATAACACCGGGTTTTTCCGAAAACACATTCTCATAATCTGTAAGTAGCTGAGTCAATTCGTTTTGTTGTGCTTCAGTCATACGTTCTGACTCCCTGACTTTCATGGCTATCAGTTTCCTTTTTTCCTCTTTGTCTTCAGTAATAAAATCTTTATAATATGCTTGTCTTGTACTTAAGTCAGAATATAAATTCATTACCTATATTCCTTTGAATCTCGACTGAAAGCTCAGGCAATATTTACCGTGCACTTCCAGTGTCCTCAACAATGGCAAAATTACCCGTCTACCCTCATTCATAAGGCTTACTTCCCCGCACAAGAGGTCGATTTTTGCGTCCCTCAGGCGTAAAAATTCCATCCCCAGGATGCAAGCAACACCTAATCCTTCAACTACTAGGAACGAGCTTTTCATTGGTTCATTTCCTACCGTAAACTCAACTTGCACCTGGTGCTTTATGATATGAGATTGTGTACCTATTGCACCTGTTACACGACAATTCTTCCCTGGCAATACGGGTATTCTATTATTTTGACTCAAGTACTTGTAAAAATTTGTACTCATGACATTGGTTGACGCACCGGTATCTACTATTATCTGTATTGGTGCTCCGTACATATCTGCTTGCAATATAGCCTGCACAACACTTTTGTCGGTTCGGTTACATTTTTGCGGTATGTCTACAAGTTCCTTTTCTATTTTTGTTCCGTCATTGTATCTCAGCATACAAAGTTTATGGCTGTCATCCGTGAATGTGCCCTCACTACACCATCCTGCAGCCAACAACGGAGAGCGTATTGTGGCTGTCTTTAGTTTAACGGATGAGCATTAGTGGGTTGACAGTTGTCTGTCACTTCCACTAACCTCACATTGTGGTTCTGATTGTTGTTGTTGCTACTGTTGGGTTGGCCGCCCTGCCTCGCCGATGGCGTATTTTGATACTGTGTATGGCCCTGGTTTTGCGGTGGTCGGTTGTAACTCCCTGACATATTCTGTGACGGACCTGGGTTGGCGTTCCATTGTGGCGCTGTGTTTTGTTGCCACTGTGGTGTGGGTTCATTACAACGACGCCACTGGTTTCGGTTGTTCCGCCATTGCGGATTGCCGTTACCATTATATCCATTACTCATGCGTCCATCATGATGCCTCTTTCGATTTTGACGATTACAACCGTTGCCGTTATAACCATTGCCATTGTTTGTGCCTCGATTCTGTTGCCGGTGCTCTTGCCTATTCCCGTTACCATTTGGTACTAAGTTACTATCGTTACTGTGGCTGCTATTGTAATCGGCTTTTTGTTGATTACAGCCAGCATGGTTCCACTTGTTTTCGGTTTTCATATCTTCGATCAATAAGTCAACAGAATCCACTATTTCCACGAATTGTTCTATATCCTATTCTGGCACATTGATAAAATATCTTTTAATTTCACTGGGCAACTTCATTTTTATTAATCTGATGATGTCACGATCGGACAATGGCTTGTCCCAGTACCTGGTTTTGTTTATATACTTTTCTAAATATTTGCGTAACGTTCCTATCTTAGGATTGTACATTTCAGGACTGTATAACTCCTTGCGTAGTCTTTCTTGGACGCTATCGGACCAGAATTTTTGCAAGAATGCACCTTCAAACTGTTGCATCGTTAGACATTTTTCGGACACGTCGGTGGCCCACAGTGCCGCGTCACCTTGAATAAAGGAGACCACGAACTGTATTCTTTGTCTTTCCGTCCATGTCCTAGGAAACACATTCCTGAAGCTCTTAATAAATACAACAGGGTGGACATTTCGTTTTTCGCTGTTGAAGGGTTGGAATGTCCTGTGTTTTATTACATTGTCCTCTTTTTTGCATATTTGATTGCTACATTCTGTGACATTCATTACTTGGTGATGTGCGCTGCACGGTATCGCATGTTGTTCGTGCTCATAATTCGCATTAGGTTGCGGTTGCGCACTCGCACCCTGCCTACCGTCAGCGTTATTATAGTAATCAGTACGCGGAGTCGGATTCATTATCTGTCCGCCACTATTTACATTGCTTTCCAATGCAGACAGTCTCCGCGCGACCTCCTGTTGCCAATTTGGCAACTCCGCTGTCACATGGGATTTGATCTGTGTTAATTCGGCACGTAGTGCGGCAGCGCTAGCGTCAATATTTACACTCGCGGCCGCAGTCGCTTGTTCCACAACTGTTTTTACATCGCTATCAATTTTTGCAGATATCTCGCGATCCTTTACTTCTAGCCATTCATTAAATTCTTTTTCGACTTTTTCAGCTTGCACTTCCAAATATGCATCAATATTTTTCCGTGCATCTATCTCCACATTATCCACGCGGTTGGTTAAAGTCTGGACATTATCTTCAAGCCTAGCCTGCGATATCTGTAATTTTTGCATTTCGCCGGCTAAGCTCTGCACAAGATCGGGTATTTCTTTGCACGCGTCCCGCATCTCGGCAAGTTCGCTTCGGATACTGTCTAGTTTCGCTTCATTGCGCTGCTCTTGCTCACGTAGCTTCTGAGCCAGTTTTTCGTCTCTTTCTTTTTCCCTCTGTCCTAACATTCTTTCTTTTTCCCTTTCTTTCTGTTCTCTTTGTTGCTCTTGCTCATAGAGGATCTGAGCCAGTTTTTCGTCTCTTTGTTTTTCCCTCTGTTCTAACATTCTTTCTTTTTCCCTATCTCTTTCTTCTAACCTGCGCAGAAATTCTGCAATCGGTGAGCATACTGGTGCCCCGCTTAATCTAGCACTCGATTGCCCCCCGTGCCCAGGCAGTGGAGTTGTTACTCTATTCCCATTCTGCTGTGGAGCGTCATTCACCGACCACAGATCGTCGCCCCCCGCTCCGGAAATTATGTTATCCGAGGCGGTGGCTTGGGATTCGTTTGCGTTTTGCAAATGACCCTCACTTTCCATATTAACATAATTTTGTTCGTCTGGTACGGATGATTTAGCTTGTCCTATCTTACCCATAATAAATACACTTTAAGCCACTGACGGATCTTTAACACTGATACACACACGAATAATTATCCCCTCCCAAAAATAAACATATAAATACACAAAACACCGAAAGTATCTCATGTGCACATGGGTTCGATATTCCGCACAGAGCTACACAGGATGCTTGCACAATAGGCCTTACCTTACTTATTTTTCTTTCTCGCAATGCTTTTTCTTTTCTACACTTTTTCTTCTCCAGATCTCCTCAGGGTGTGGTTTTGTTGTTGTACATGTAAAAGAATTCATATAAGCGTTAATATTTTACAACAATTAGACACATACATAATTACATTCAGTACAATAGAATCATATTGATCGGGCCCCAAAGTTGCGGCGCCAATCTCGCGTCCGTCAGCCGTCGTAATTTAATATATTGTTATTGTTATTATTATTTTTTTATTGTTGCCGACTTACGTGGTGGGCCTTAATAAAAATGATATTTCATTTAATTTTGATTCTACGATTAAATGTTTTCCTGAAGTTCTCCTTTTTAACAATGTTGTTGTTGTTGTGGTCTTCAGTCCTGAGACTGGTTTGATGCAGCTCTCCATGCTACTCCATCCTGTGCAAGCTTTTTCATCTCCCAGTACCTACTGCAACCTACATCCTTCTGAATCTGCTTAGTGTATTCATCTCTTGGTCTCCCCGTACGATTTTTACCCTCCACGCTGCCCTCCGATACTAAATTGGTGATCCCTTGATGCCTCAGAACATGTCCTACCAACCGATCCCGTCTTCTGGTCAAGTTGTGCCAAAACCTCCTCTTCTCCCCAATCCTATTCAGTACCTCCTCATTAGTTATGTGATCTACCCATCTAATCTTCAGCATTCTTCTGTAGCACCACATTTCGAAAGCTTCTATTCTCTTCTTGTCCAAACTATTTACCGCCCATGTTTCACTTCCATACATGGCTACACTCCATACAAATACTTTCAGAAACGACTTCCTGACACTTAAATCTATACTCGATGTTAACAAATTTCTCTTCTTCAGAAACACTTTCCTTGCCATTGCCAGTCTACATTTTATATCCTCTCTACTTCGACCATCATCAGTTATTTTGCTCCCCAAATAGCAAAACTCCTTTACTACTTTAAGTGCCTCATTTCCTAATCTAATACCCTCAACATCACCCGACATAATTAGACTACATTCCATTATCCTCGTTTTGCTTTTGTTGATGTTCATCTTATATCCTCCCTTAAAGACACCATCCATTCCGTTCAACTGCTCTTCCAAGTCCTTTGCTGTCTCTGACAGAATTACAATGTCATCGGCAAACCTCACAGGTTTTATTTCTTCTCCGTGGATTTCAATACCTACTCCGAATTTTTCTTTAGTTTCCTTTACTGCTTGCTCAATATACAGATTGAATATCATCGGGGAGAGGCTACAACCCTGTCTTACTCCCTTCCCAACCACTGCTTCCCTTTCATGTCCCTCGACTCTTATAACTGCCATCTGGTTTCTGTACAAATTGTAAATAGCCTTTCGCTCCCTGTATTTTACCCCTGCCACCTTTAGAATTTTAACAATATTAATCTTAAATTAGTTGTTACGTTAATGAATGTTGGACTCGCTGAATCTTAAAACATGAGCATGTAAGTTGTACAATGTAATAAACTTTTCATATTAATTTCCTCGGTTAGTCAGCTCACTTTAAAGAAAAAGATCTTTAGTTATTAATTACAATTGCGGCCCACACACGCGCGAGAGTATTTTTCTTACCTCTGTTAACCATTGTATTTTAGTCGGAGTCCTGGCTCTGGCTCTCGGCTATGGTACTGAAAATAAGAATCTTAAAGCTCAGTATTTTCTGCAACGTCGGGCGGCTGTGGAGAAAAATTAATATTATGTTAATAGCGGGCGAGTTTTCCGCTTCCGCTAATTTTTTCATAAGTTAATATCGCCACGTAATGGCGTCGTTGGCTGCATCGGCCGCTGCGATTGTTGAACTATAAATTACTTGAATGCAGGTTAATTCAAGGAAGGCGGACATGAACTCGGGATCACCTCTTACAAATTAAAAGTGAACAATAATATTCAATTAATATATTATCTGCTTAACTCATACAAATATGCTTACATTTGCCAGCACTCGCAAGATGTCCGTCTGTACATCATCAAGACAAGTGAAGAAGTGAAGTCGACTAAAAAAATTAACAAAAGAGCGTATCTTGTCGTCTGTTTAGATCATTTTGTCATAAATTATTTCTTTGCATTGAATTTCTTTGCATTTCTCGACAGAGAAATTATTGTTTTACGGCTACATGATAAAAATATATTATTCAATTTTTGAATGTTTCTTCTTTATAAATATTGTTTTTTAAGTCTTTTCGTAATATAGCACTGGGGACGCTATAACACGTACCAGCAACTGATGTCATCTGAGCAGGAATAGAGAACTGCACGGGGTGTATCAGAACTCCTATTACATGCGTCTAGGAGTTGTAAATATGCTTTAGCACAGAAAGATTTGGTAGGGAACCTGTTGCCAGGAAAGAACCGTTTGGATGCAGAATAAGTTTGAAAGTAGGATCACTTTTAAATCTCAAGCTTCACAGTACACACGCAGCAGAGACAATGAATACTGGCCTGTGTACTTTGCAGAAGTCAATAGTTTGGGCAAAGCTGCGTGAACCCGTCATGGCGTTCCTTTCCAAATTACCACGGACGTCCTTTTCAAAGCCGAGAGTGCGGCCCGTCCACGAAGTACCCGGGCCACCTATCTAGTTGCAAACGTACCAGCTTCTCGCATGCGAAGTTATAGTCAGACGAAAATGTTATTTAAAGTCGTAATTACAGCAGCGGCAGTTGATGACACTTTTTTCACACTCTGTGTACGTTCTGGGAAGTTGGAGATGTATCCAAACGGTACATTTCCGGGCATGGGTTCCTTACGAGAACGTTCTCTACTAAGTCCTCTCTAGAAGCCCTAGCATCCTCTCATAGGGACAGTGGATCACCCTGTATATTCCTTATTAACAGATAAGAATATTGGTAACGATAAATTATTCGCTCTATTTTTATGTGTGTTGCGGGAAACATTCACATTAAGAGGGTTACGGCACTACACGTATGGTACGATCGCTTATCAGTGGATCATACGTTGGAGCCAGGTGGACAGCTTACTGGACATTCGGTAGTATATTACAGTAATAGTATTTCAACGTTGCTCGTTTCAGTAACATTTCTCTAACAGCATGTCGAGGAAGAAATGGTTGTCAAAAAATGGCTCTGAGCACTATGGGACTAAACTTCTGAGGCCATCAGTCCCCTAGAACTTAGAACTACTTAAACCTAACTAACCTAAGGACATGACACACATCCATGCCCGAGGCAGGATTCGAGCCTGCGACCGTAGCGGTCGCGCGGTTCCAGACTGTAGCGCCTAGAACCGCTCGGCCACCCCGGCCGGCGTCGAGGAAGAGATCTTAAAAGTTTGAAGTCCTACCTCCCCTTCTTTTTTATTCCTGTAATGAGCGACTGAATATCACTGACGGAAATAAAATCGCAACACCCAGAAGGAACAGTGCTTCATAAATGAAAGTTGGTAGCCGTGTTTCTACGACTGAAAGATGATGTCTATTCAGATTTCGCGCTGGTGACACGAGAATGGCGCTGTTAGCACCACTGTGAGGATGTATAACAGAGTTGAATTAAATACACGCTGTTAACAGTCGTGCGAGTTAGCTACCTTCCAGACTGGACGTAGTAGAAGAGGTTAGTAAAGAGTGCCTGTAAGGTGACAAAAACGTCATTATCAACACCTCACTGAGTTTGACTGACGTCGTGTGATAGGGTTACGATAAGTTGAATGTTCCTTCTGTGATATTGCAGAGTAACTTGGCGGGAATATAGCCACTACAGTGGTGGTCACGTGAATGTACGGTGGCATGAACACGTGGTTACGAATGGTCATGTGGAACTACCGAGAGGGAAGACCATTATGATCGCCGTATTGCTATGGCGCATGTTACGTTATTTGCGGCCGCAATCTGAGCAGCAGTTGACACCATAATGACACAAAGAACCGTTACAAATCGGTTACTTGAAGGACAACTCGGAGCCAGACAACCTGCAGCGAGTATTCCACTGAACCAAAATGGCTCTGACCACTACGGGACTCAACTTCTGAGGTCATTAGTCCCCTAGAACTTAGAACTAGTTAAACCTAATTAATCTCAGGACATCACACATATCCATGCCCGAGGCAGGATTCTAACCTGCGACCGTGGCGGCCTCGCGGTTCCAGACTGCAGCGCCTAGAACCGCACGGCCACTTCGGCCGGCCCCACTGAACCAAAACCGCCGCCATTTGTAACTTCAGTGGTGTCAAGCGAGAGATCATTGGAGGGCAGGGTGAAGGACTATTGCGTTTTCTGATGAAAGCTGATTCCGCATCGGTGTGAGTGATGACCGAGTTTTGGTTAGAAGCAGGCCAGCTGAGAGCTTGCGACCAACCTGTCTGTGTGATGGACACGCTGCACGTACATCTGGAGTTGCGGCCTCGAGTGAGATTTCGTATGACAGTGATAGCACTCTCGTGGTCGTCCTACACACCCTGACTTCAAATTTATATCTCAGTCTGGTGATTTGACCTTTTGTGCTGTCATTCATGAACAGCATGAAAGGGGGTGTTTTCCAACAGGCTAACGCTCATCCGTATACCGCTGTTGCAACATAATATGCTCTTCAAAGTGTTGATATCGCCTTGGCCTGCTCGATCACCGGATCCGTCTCCAATCGATCAGGTATTGGACATCATTGGACGACAACTCCTGCGTCTTCCACAAATAGCATTAGTCGTTCTTTCAATGACCGACCAAGTGCAACAGGCATGGAAACCCACCCCACAAACTGACATCGGCAACCTTAGAACACAATGCATGCACGTTTGCATGTGGCATTTGCCATTCTGGTGGTTACACCAGTTATTAATGTACCAGCATTTGGCATTTGCAATGGCCTATCTTGTGCTTACATTAACCTATGGTCTTGCAATGTTACTCACTTAAATATGTTACATAGACAAAAGTATTCCCGAAATATTATTACTCTTCATAACTTTTTGGTGTTGCGATTTTTTTCGGTCAGTGTATTTTAATTCTTAAGTAATGAACACGTATGCTGCCCTTAAACGTTATGAATAGCTTGATATTTTGTAACGAAAGGCGACATTAGTTCCACCGGTGCACAAGAAGACGTTTATTCGCTCCCGCAAGTGTCCCGTCTTTCGCTGAGTATTTCCCACCGCCTTCCTATCTTGTTTATCCCGCTTCTCACCTCTTCCTTCCTCACCGGTCCTTATGTGTACTGCCTTTGTGGTATCGAATAGGCCACAGGGAAATGGCAAAGTGATATTTGGGCAGTATTTTCGCGGAAGCCGATACTGGAGAACGCACACGACAATGTCGTGGTCCGTGGCTGCCGCTTCGCAAGACCGTGAAACGTCCCTCGCTGCGCGTGCCTAGCCACCCCCCTGGGGCGCAGCTCATGTTTTATTCACGACGGCTGCTGTTTCTCGAACGAGAGAAATACTCTGCCACGGCCGATTGTTATAGTAACTATTGTAAGACGAAATATCGGCACGCGTAGGAAAGTTCAGCTCGTGCGGAGCATTCTTAAGCTTAAACAAAGAGAGAGTACTATGTAGTCTGGCTGAAGTGGAGGTCTCACACAGAGTAACCACCCTATATGTAGGCGGACTTCGTGCCTAAAAGATACTTACTGCGGAGACATGGAGGTCAGGGAGTAGGCCTACAGAGCTTCGCGGCTCCGTAGCTGTAGCTTCCCAGTTTAGTATAAAGGACCAAATCTGCTTTCCACCTGGCGCCAGAGAGATATACGATTCGTTTTTGAAACGAGTCTGCGCAAGAGATGTAATACGTTAGTCACTTTCATATCGGTGAAAATTAGTACTAATTTCACTGCTGTGTGAAGTGTGCGGATGAAGATAAATAAATTGAATCCAGGTTATTGGGAGCGTTCTCTGATCACGCCAGCAGCAAATTGAAAATTGGTCCCCCACAGACGGCTGTAACAAGCCTTTTTAATTGCTACTGTTAATGCTTATGACATGACAAGATTACCACTTTTGCATAGGATGCTCGCCGAGAAGCAGAAACTTTTTAACGAACCTATAGTATGGACTGTGCGAATGGGCCCTGCCTCAATACTGAAAAAGCCAAATGATGTTATGCGTAATAATAGACTAACAGCATAAGCAATCCAGTCATTCAATATATACTGTCCACGTTTATTTTAATTCTTTTCAGTTTAAAATAGCTGACACGAAGAAAATTGTTGAATACGCTATAACCTTTTATTTGTACAAAAACTCGTTTATCCTTTACCTTCGTTTATATAGAAATCGTATGTAAGCGCCACCCCTCTGTGTGTTTGAGGAGGGGAAGATCCAAACCACATATTCCTACATTGTTCTTGGAACGTTTATGACATCACCGTCCTTGCAAGTAATCAACGCAGAAAAAACTGAACGCGTTCGTTAGCAGTGCCATCATCCAGATATATTTCTAGGTAATTAGAGTGTTATGGGAAGATTGACTATACTCCCACGTGCTACTCTCCTGGATATGGAACGCTTAGTCTGTAAAAGTACCTCCTGTAAGTATGTGCCCAAGTACGTATGACTGTAAAATCCAAATCTGGTTACTGTATACCGTTTCATGTTCTGTCTAGATGGTACTTCTCCGTCTGCAGCTTTTGAAACCATTCTTACAATACATACAAAAGAACACTTTACTGTTAATTTAGCTGCATAGTCATTATTGTAGATTGATTAGAGAATGCAGTATCCCGAATATGTACCACTGGCGATTTATCACTTCTTATTGAGTTACCAGCAGGATTTTTATAGCATACTAGCTCTGTGTGTCCTGTGTTATATATTCTCGTATCGTTTACTTGCTTTATGTCGAGCTCTGCCTTTTGTTACAGCTATGTAACTTCGCACCACGGTACTCAGAACTGTCAAACAGACTGTCACAAAACATTTTCAGTACTGATACAATTGTACAGGCACTTTCCGAAAACCAATAAGTTTAAAAAAGTATTAGAATACGTCTGCAAGTAGGTCTTCCTGGTTGGCTTGCTGCACGTTGAGTAACTAACCTGCTACTTCTTTGTAGCAAATCTTTTCGTTAGGCATGGATGAGTATAGTCACTGCAATGGCTCTACATATCGTACTCGATCTATCCGCTTATGTTGCAGTGTGTTTCTACAACATAACATCTCAGATGCTTCTAACCTTACCTTCCCCTGCTTTTTCCATAGTCCACTTTTCTCTCCTGTGTTACTCTGTGTTCTAAACATGTTGTTGATGATATTACTTCTTAAATCTCGTACCAATATTTGGGATCAGTAGACTTCCTTTTTTTGAAGAACTCTTCCTTCAGCTACGATAGTCATATTCGTCTTAGCCGCCTTCCGTTCTTCACAATTTTCGTTAACAACTTGTAGTCTTCCAGATTTCATTAATTGAGGACAAATGCCTGCGAAAGATTTTGGGAGTATAGTTCATAGTATTATAAATATTTGTTTAAATTATTATTCTCTCAGTACATTTTTAACTATCCCACAGGCGTCCGATGTATGCTAATTAGTTTAGTTTACAACAAGTGTATAGAAAGAAACGGAGAAGCTCTATGTCAAACAACAAACTCTAACTTGCACCAAAATTTTTTGAGCAGGATGCCGACACTGATGTATTGATATAATGGGAATCAGTTTAACATCAAATAGTTCACATATTCTTGTACAAAAATTAAACAATCCTTACTTGGAACAGAATAATGAAAATCTTAGCATCCCATCAGTTGAAGAATGAAAAGTAGTAGAAGTTCATAAAATTTTTGCTCGTCTTGAAATATAACACTCATAAATACCAGAAACTCGTTCGTGCTGCCACGAGGTATTTATAGCACTGACCGGAATGCATGCGGAAGTGTTGGTAGTGCCACACTTGAAGATGTCTATCAAGATTACTCTGAAGTCTCCACACGGTGGGACTTCCCCCCCCCCCCCCCCCCCAAAAAAAAAAAAAAAAAGAGTCCGAACCTCATCATCAACTTTTCAAAGGATTTTCACAATAGTTCGCTGCCTGGTCGAAACCAGACTTCTGAATATTTATCCCTTCCGCGAATCAGAGAACCGTGTGACGTCGGATCTGGGTGCCTTCGCTGCCGACTACCACCTGTGGTTCTTTTAAACACCTTCCATTCCCATCTCGTAAGAGCAGAGTAGGCTGCAGGATAACTTCGATCTTTTCAGCCAATCCAGATCTGATGAGAATTTTTGCAGTCCAACATTCGCCGGAAAAAAACAGGGGAAGTCCTCTGAAATCCTCGGTCGAACTGAGAGGGGACGGGGGGGGGGGGGGGGGGCATTTTATTTTAAAATCTGGGAAAATGTTGACCATTATCTCCAGATGGACTCTCGAGCTTCCATTCCTGAGCCTTGTATATTATATATACAGGAGAAAACTGCTTACACAAGTCTTGTTGATTATCACACTAGCACAGACAACCGAAGGCTGCGTTCACACCGCCGGCCGGGCCGGGCCGGGATGACGCGTACTGGCTCGGCTCTTGCCAAGCCAGCTCAGGCCCACGAGTAGTGCATTCACATTGCGCGCCGCGCCGAGCCGGGCGGGCGAAATGGGGGAAAGTCCACTTCTCCGATTTTCATGTTTTAAAAATTCTTAGCGGTATATAAGACTTCGCCACATCGTTTTATGAACTTATTTTTTCCTTAAAAGCGATACTTACGTCGTGAAAAAAGAAAGTCTACTTTTCGTTTCGCGTGATTTCTTAGTTTCGTAACGCTTCCCAACCGATTTTGAAGAAAGTATGCGGCTAAAAAATCTGATTTTTGTACACGTGGTAGTGTAACGTCTTAGCTTCGTATTGAATCATTTATCTTTCCACATTTATTAACAGTCATTGTGAAATGATGCTATTTCTCAACGTTGTGCACTTGATTTACAAATCTTGTAGTGAAAAAGTTATGTGGCGGGTAGCTTACTGTTAGATCCGTTTTAGACCATACATTGTTGGGAATTAAATGTAGCTAAATGTACCAAAAAGTTTTTGAAATGGTAATGATACTTATATCTGTCTCTGGTAACAAGTAGTGCGAGCTATTCAGTGGCGTCAGTGCCGCGTCCGCAAGCCACGGAGTTCGTGCGGTTACAGCTTGGTTTTGTGTAGTCAAATAATGCAGGACAGAAAAAAACTAATTTCTAGTGGTCAGCGCAGACCTAGTGTCAGTCCCTCATATTATTTTAATGGTCTCATTGTCTACATAAATCCAAATGTATAAGAATTTTTCCCTCGGCTACTGGACAATCATCTGCTATGCTTTTATAACTGGCCACACGTTGCATCACAAACAATTATTTGTCATCAACACCCTACAATTAGTATAATGTACATTTCGTATTTCGAATTAAAAGATAAGAGTATATTAATATAAGATGAGATCTTGCTCCTGATGCATTGTAATAAAAGCTTGCAACACTCTACATGATTTCTTTCTAGTTGCATATAATAAACAGCAGATGTTAAAAAATATAAATACATTTACAGATGTTTCTACGTCTAAGTTTGACTAAGGCGCAAAAAGTTCATTTTTTTGTATTATCGCTTTTGCAGTTTACGTAAGTGTAGTACCACAAACTGTAAATAATTACATTCTTTAGATCGACCCTATCTCCACTTAGAAAGATCTGTGGATAGCTCTTATAAGTAGTCTATTTTAGGAAATGAATGCAATGAAACCTGGGCTGAGTGGGACAGCGTTTCAATCAATGCTTTGCTGGATCATTTGACGACAAAATGATTAAGTTATCGTTTTCTGTAAGGTGCTGCCATTTCGATTTTTCTACTGTAACTGAAAGAAAATGCGCGGATTCAGCATAGCCTCAAGCACAGCAGAACAGGTAAATGAATTATTGTCGATTGATGTGTTGGATTCTCGTCTAGTGTAAAGGATGGGATGTGTGTGTCACTGTTTGCTTCTGTGTATTTTTTCCCCTAGGTGGTCTTGTCCCCAGCGGCAAAGGGATCTTCATTCATTAGCAGCTGAAGGTCGAATATAACACAGGTGCAGTGAAATGGTTAATAAAAAAGAAAAAGAAAAGAAAAGGTTGAAAATGTGGGAAGAAAAGGGTGAATAAAAAGGGGGTTTTAAAATCGTTAATGACCGTGAAAAAGGGAAAGAATGAAATGCAAATCGGACTTCGTATTACAGAAAAGTTATCGGACTTCGTGATTCGGAAAATCTATTGTTGGGGTGGTCCTTGTGGCGTTTCTGAGCAAAAGTCAAACCAATTTCCACTACAAAAATTATTTGAAAAAGAACGGAGAATAACAAAATGTGATTAACAGGGGAAATGGCGTTGATAAGAGTTCATCCTTTACCATGTTAACATGTCTTCTCGAGTGCGGCGTCCAGGTCTTCAAAAATCTCCTACTTAATTTCTGGGTGAAAAGTAGTAGCTACTCCGAAATTTTGGCAATAAATTTCATTGTCCCGGAATTACTAGTGTACACAAATCAAAACCGTCTTGATATTGAATGCAATGTATTTTATGTTACTGCTTCCATCCTCTGAATTTCATACAAATTTCCACAATACGTCTGCACATCAATAAGTTGTTTTTCGTCTTAATCAGACCAAGACTAGCTAATAAGTAAGTTAGGTTTCCGCTCTATAGAGACAAAAGACGGATAGAAAACAAATAGAATTAAATTTTAGTACCATCGTTTTCTTATATATTTCCGCTGCCGTTGAGCGCTCATACCGCTGCGACGGTATAATTTATATCTGAGGGAACGAGTGTAGCAAGGCGAAATTCAAAGTCCCGCTACATCAGCCAGAAGTTTCACCACTATCCAATTAGAACCGTCTTATGTAACAATGATTTCATTGATATCTTAGTCATGTTTTCACATTATGGTGACTCGTCGAATTTTGAGCACATTGTAATAGGGTGGACATTGACTCTCCCTAAGAATATCGACTGGCATTTAGTAAAGGTTTTTAATTACAATAATAAAGAACGTTCCCGAAAAACTTTTATTTATATTGCAGATTGAGTAATAACATGTATCACTATCAAAGAACATATCAGGCAACAATTACAAAACGGAATACAGTTTCACATCAATATAATATAAAAAGCAAAGTTGTCTGTAATGGAGAAGTAAGTTGAATTAGCGCAGTCATTGTTTTGAAGAACCTGGCACTGCACTCACTGCCTCCAATTCATTATAAACAAGCTCTTGTATTTTAAATTTCACAAACATTTTCCGCTGTACTGGAAGGGAGTTTATTGCACTCCTGAGACTCATCAGGAAGTGGTATGCATCATCGTTTTGGGTCATGTCTTGATGTGCCTTCAACGATGAATCGCAGAAATACTCCTTCAGAATTTTCCAAATTTTTTCTTCTTTTTTCTTCATGATGCAGCGCTTGGCAGTGGTGGTGGTTCATCATGTGGAGCCACTGATGACCTCACAGAATTCTTTTCATTACCTTGTAAGATAGACAGACTGATAGGCGAAGAGTTTCGAGATAATGCCCTTTGACTCAGTGTTTCTATTTCCACTGATAAGGAACTGTGCATAGCTCTTGGAACTTAGGAAAATCATATGACAGAACAAAGCCCGAGTGGAATTGCATTTTAATATACTATTCCCTCGATCACATGACCTTATTTTTCCAAGTTATACAAGTTGTTCTCTGTAACTGTCTTTCAGGTCTTTGCATTTCGATTTCATTATTTTCACTGAAAGAATATAGAAGGGTGCAAGAAATTGTCTCTTTAATTATTTATTGTTTTATAACTGTGAAATGACATGGACTAAGTAAATATCTACTGTACAAACAAAACTTTAAAAACTTCGCCCAACATCACACTTGAGTAACACATTTTACATTGTTTTTTTTTCAGGTATCTGTCCACTGGCATCTCCTTTCATGCACTAGCACCGTCATTCCGATTAGGAGTGTCCACCGTATCAGTGGTGGTGCAAGACGTTTGTATGGCCATATGGGAGTCACTTGCTCCCATTCATTTACCAACGCCAACTGTTTCTCGATTTAAAGAAATTGCCAGTGAAATGCATACGAGATGGGGATTTCCAAACTGCGTTGGATGTATAGACGGGAAGCACATACGTGTCCAATGTCCTAAACTTTCTGGCAGCATGTTTTACAATTAGAAACAGTATTATTCGATTGTACTCCAAGCAGTTGCTGTTGCAAATTACAAATTTATAGCTGTAGATGTTGGTGCCTACGGTAAACAGTCTGATGCAGGCGTGTTTAAAGAAAGTGTGTTATATAAGAAACTTACAAATAGGGAGCTGTTATTACCGCCACCAACAAGACTTGAAGGAATGTGTCAAGAACTACCGTACGTCATTTTGGGAGATGAAGCTTACCCCTTATTAGAGAATTTGATGAGACCTTTTCGTCGCAGAAATTTGGACAACGAGAAGATTCTATACAATGATATGCATTCCAGAGCAAGAAAAGTTGTTGAATGTGCATTTAGTATAATGACCAATAAATGGAGACTACTGAGGAAGGAAATTGAAACATCCATTGACGCAGCTGACCACATAGTCAAGTGCATTTGTCTACTTCATAATATTGTCATTGACCGAGAAGGATGCAATGTTGAAGCTGAAAAGTTTTGTAACAATCCTGATATGCAGACAGCTGGTGCCACATTCAACAGAAATTCCACATTACGTTCGAAAACTGTCAGGAACACTTTTGTTGAATATTTCGTTAAAAATGCAACTCAAAATAATTAAAAACCTTTCAATAATAAATTTTGGAATTGAAAGCACTTAGCTATTTACTGTATTTTGTGTATCTCATTTCATTGTAAATAAAACAAATAAAATTATAAAGGAAAATAGTTTATATTCGTGTGAACTATCTGAAACACACTCCTTGGTTACATCGTTCCATGATCTGGTAACTGCATCATTACTGTCATACTAGCCGAATTTCTCATACCAAATTGATGGACACAAGTTAATGTCATGTGCATGTTATTCTGCATTCATTAAAGCAAGAACATCGCAAAAAAGATGTCACAGACAACAGCTTATATTAACGTGCCACAGCGTGACTTTACAGTGCATTGTCATCTGGTAGGGACACATTTCCGTCCCTCAGTGACACTCATATCTGTCTCCGTTTACGAGTAAATGCGAACTATTCAGTGGCGGCAATGCCGCGATCGCTGGCAAGCCATTGTTGTAAATGCATGTTAGTACGGTAGATTAAATAAATGAAATAAAAGTAATTTCGCATGTATCATTATAATAAACGTAAGTTTTCCTCACTGATTGTGAAATGTGAGGTAACATCTTAAAATAAAAGACGTGTGCAGCCACACTTGTGACGAAAGCAGAAGGGAGACGTGTGATGCGTGTACTGCAGAAGCTGTAGTGCTGCTCCACAGGCTCGCGCCTGCGGTCGGCTCGCGCCGGCAATATTAAACACTCGGGATGTCGCCAGCTCGGCTCCGGGAGGCTCACGCCGTGTCGGCGCGGCCCGGCCGCCAGTGTGAACACCGCACTTCAAAACCATGTGTTTGATATCAAAGCGGGCGGCGGCCCGGCCAGGCTCGGCTCGGCCCGGCCGGCAGTGTGAACGCAGCCAGCAAAACGTACATTCCTATCAGTAAATCTGTAATTTTTCTAACGCACAAAATTCTGTGTTTACGATATACATTAGATTATTCAAGAATACATTCTGCTGAGCCGACCGGAGTGGCCGAGCGGTTCTAGGCGCTACAGTCTGGAACCGCGCAATCGCTACGGTCGCAGGTTCGAATCCTGCCTCGGGCATGGCTGTGTGTGATGTCCTTAGGTTAGTTAGGTTTAAGTAGTTCTAAGTTCTAGGGGACTGATGACCTAAGAAGTTAAGTCCCATAGTGCTCAGAGCCATTCTGCTGACGTAATAGACTTGAAGTATCTCAACCTGGAAACTGGCTTACGCAGATCCCTTAATAACTGACGCTACAAAATCAACACTGATATTATTAGAAACGTAAACAAACACGAATAACTGAAAAAGTAATTCTCCGATCATAAACGACACTAATCCTATGAATACAATGTCTAAACTGACTCTCAGACTAATTTCGGTGTACGTAGGTTTGAGTGCAGCGCATATCCAAATTGCAATCAAATATTGGGAAAACACTAATAACTCCTGAACTACTGCTCACGAGAGCTTGAAAATCCGGCTTCTGGGTTGTGCTGAAAATTATAAGTCTCATAGAAAGCAATTTTAGTAACCGGAAAAAATTCTGACATTGGTCTCGCTTGCAGATCGGTTGCGGTAGGTGGACGCCGGGTACTAATTGCCGAACAGACCTCGTGTCTACGCATTTTGACTCTGATATATGTTCGTCATACATTTATTACTGTTGCGATTTTTCCTTTCACTTCTGTCATTAAATCTTTGGCTGACTCTTCTATCGCTTGTAGCAAGTTCCAGATGTTCCGCAGTTTCTTAATATCCATACGCTATATTGTCTAAATGAAGAAGGAAGACCAGTGCTTAACGTCCCGTTGACTATACAGGGTGAGTCATCTAACGTTACCGCTGGATATATTTCGTAAATCACATCAAATACTGACGAACCGATTCCACAGACCGAACGTGAGGAGAGGGGCTAGTGAAGTTGTTTAATATAAACCATATAAAAATGCACGGAAGTATGTTTTTTAACACAAACCTAGGTTTTTTAAAATGGAACCACTTTAGTTTTGTTAGCACATCTGAACATATAAACAAATACGTAATCAGTGCCGTTTGTTGCATTGTAAAATGTTAATTAGATCCGGAGATATTGTAAGCTAAAGTTGACGCTTGAAACCTCCGACGTTCAGTTGCGTGTTGTAACAAACACGGGCCACGGTCGGCGAGCAGCATACTGCATCGTCACCGCTTTCACCCGTTTCATGTGTCGCTACATCAGCAATTACATGGTGACGACTTTAATCATCGAGCGCAATTCAATCAATGGACATTAACAGAGAATGCGTTGCAGTTCTACCTGTTTACCGATGAAGCAGGTTTCACAAACCACGGGGCAGTGAATCTACGGAACATACATTACTGGTCCGTGGACAATACTCGCTGGCTCAGACAGTTAGAGCGACAGCGATCGTAGACTGTAAATGTATGGTGCGCAATCATTGGCGACCACCTCATTGGTCCTCATTTCATTGCAGGGGCCCAAACAGCTGCAACATACATCGCCTTTCTACAGAATGATCTGCCAACGTTGCTCGGAAATGTCCCACTGGAAACGCGTCGACGTATGTGGTATCAGCATGATGGTGCACCTGCACATTCCGCAATTAACACTAGGCTGACCCTTGACAGGGTGTTCGACGGGCGTCTCATAGGACGTGGAGGACGCATAAATTGGCCAGTCCGTTCTCCTGATCTTACACCTCTGGACTTCTTTCTGTGGGGTACGTTAAAGGATAATGTGTACCGTGATGTGCCTACAACCCCAGAGTATATGAAACAACGTATTGTGGCAGCCTGCGGCGACATTACACCAGATGTACTGCGGCGTGTACGACATTCATTACGCCAGAGATTGCAATTGTGTGCAGCAAATGATGGCCACCACATTGAACATCTATTGGCCAGACATGTCGGGACACACTCTATTCCACTCCGTAATTGAAAACGGAAACCATGTGTGTACGTGTACCTCACTCCTCATGGTAATGTACATGAGCGTCAGTGAAAAAGACCAATAAAAAGGTGTTAGCATGTGGACGTAATGTGCTGTTCCAGTCTCTTCTGTACCTAAGGTCCATCACCGTTCCCTTTGGATCCCTACGTAATTCGGTGCTCTCCGATATACACGATCGAACAGCGGAGGAGTGGTACTCAAGCGTCAACTTTAGGTTACAATATCTCCGGATGTAATTAACATTTTACAATGCAACAAACGGCACTGATTACTTATTTGTTTATATGTTCAGATGTGCTAACAAAACTAACGGGGTTCCATTTAAAAAACGTAGGTTTGTGTTAAAAAACATACTTCCGTGCATTTTTTTATGGTTTGTATTAACCAATTACACTAGCCGCTCTCCTCACGTTCGGTCTGTGGAATCGATTTGTCAGTATTTGATGTGGTTTACGAAATATATCCAGCGGTAATGTTAGGTGACTCACCCTGTATGTGACACGAAATACGGGATGACATTGGGAATTCGGCTGAGGAACGCGATATTCGTTTCGGAACGGTCGAGAAATAGTCTCAAAGCGGTTCCATCAGCCTCCTGCCAGATATGTGCGTGTGAAATGCTGTGTAGTCATGTAGCTGTAAGTATAGACAACCCTTGCAATGGCTAAATCTGGGTGGTAGAACAGGGATTGGAGTTCCGCCCCTTGCAAAAATGAGTCCAGAGTCTTAACCAGTTCGACACATTTTTCAATATAATGATATTTATATTATGTAACATATTCCCGGAACAAGCCTGTGTTCTGATAAGATGGCAGCCGTGTCTGCCCAGAGCCAGTACCTGGGGGAGGGACTTGTTATCCAGCCTAGAAATTCTGACACCCCTCCCCCAGTCTCATTAAGCCGTTTAAAAATTATTAGAAATGTAAGTTGTTCCAAGCCACGCTACAACTGCGTTTATGTTGGAATCATAAAATGTTCAGCTACGTTAAGCATGAACCTGAGAATGGATGGGACAGTTATCTATCTTCTGTAATTATAATGAAAATCTTGTTAGCTTGTTTATTGACAATCACTGCGGATTTTTCTGATTCATGTTCGTACAACAGTAGTCTTAGAAGTTGACTCCTTTCTGCAGTGGCTACAGAGACGTCTCCAGGTTTTCTATTTTCATACATAAACTACATAAAAAGTTGTTCCAGGATTTTACGTTCCCTTCAAAACAAATTTATTCAATATCTGGTGATTTCATAGCGCACTTTCAACACATCGCAGTCCTTCCAACTCACTACAATCGATACAACCAAAGATTTAAATTTTATTCATATTTCATGCAGAAAAGCAATTGTCTTATCTTTCAGAATAATTATAGAAACAATGAGTATGACGATAATTCGACATTAAAATATTCGTGACTTCAAATAAAAGTAGTCAAATGAAAACCGAACACCTGCCAAAACGAGAGCATGCAATGGTTCCATACAAAACTAATAACCACACGCCTTAAGACATTTATCCCACTGGGAGATGAGATGACCTGTTGCTGTTTCGTAGAACGGAGTTGGCTGCTAACTAACGTCAACCGTACCCACTCTTGCACATGCTCGTCCAACTGAAGCCGACGTCCACGTGTGTCTTTCTTCAGGCCGCCAGAAATGTGAAAGTCTCACGGTGAAAGATCCGGGCCTTACGAAGGATGTTGCATTCCCTCCCAGCTTAATCGAACAAGCACAGCCCTCGTCCGATTGGCAATGTGTGGGCGAGCGATATCGTGCTGCATGCTGATTGCGTACAACAGCGATCCTCGGTGTTTTGACTTTATGGCGTGTCGCATTCTGTGCTGTTTTCACAGAGCTGCACACTGATTGTGGTCCCTCGCTCGAGCATACGTACAAATGGTTCAAATGGCTCTGAGCACTACGGGACTTAACATCTGAGTTCATCAGTCCCCTAGAACTTAGAACTACTTAAACCTAACTAACCTAAGGACATCACACACATCCATGCCCGAGGCAGGGTTCGAACCTGCGACCGTAGCGGTCGCGCGGTTCCGTACTGAAGCGCCTAGAACCGCTCGGCCACACCGGCCGGCGATGAGCATAGGGCCCCTACAGTAGAAGGTCATCATGACTTTACCGGAACTTGTGTGAACAGCTATGAATTTCTTTTGCGGGGGAGATGTGCAATATTTCCACTGTTGGCTTTGGCGTTTGACCTCGGGCTGTCGGAATGCTGTCGGATGGAATCATCCCGGTGGACGATAACGCCCGCCCCAACATGGCCAATTTGATGAAGGCTGCGACTGAGCCATTTGCTTGGGAAACACTGCAACACCCTCCCTAAAGCCCGGATTTTTCAGCGTATGATTTTAACATCTCTGACGAGCTGAAGAAATACATACCTCGACGTCGGTTCCAGTCGGACGAGGTAGTGCATGAGTGGGTGCGGTTGTGGATCCATCAGTGGCTGATAGCGTTCTACGAAACAGGAATTGATCGCTTCGCCCCTAGTGAGATAAATGTCTCAAAGAGTGTGGTATTACTTATGAATGGGTCTCATTGCCCTGTTGTGGTGGGTGATCGGTTTTCATTTGACAACCCCTCATATGAATATGACCAATATACAAATAAAAATGTAATCTTACGTCTGCTCCATGCTTTATTTCAGTTTATAAAACTTATGAAAACGGTGTAGCGACTAGTTCCACTAAAACCTTAAAGGCTGATACTGATCCTTCTAAATGTGTTGTGGCCAGGATCTAATTTAGTGGGTTCTTATTTCCCTTGATGGCCTGTGTTCTCCGGTAACCACTGCAGAAAAATATCTGAAGGTTCTGCCATAAAGCAGCGCCGTACAGAAATTCTATTAGCGGGAGCAAGAAATAGTCAGTTGACATGTCTACGTTCTGCTCTAGGTTTCTAGAAGTCTGAAAGGCCTAAAAGTTAAATGATTTCCTAGATCATTATGGAGCTCGCGATATCGAGTAGTAAGAGAGCAGCTTTCATAGGTGGATATACTGTTTTCGTTTTGCATTTCAAAAGTCGATAGAAGGTGGTCCTTCGTGGTCAAGCAAATTACTTATTGCAACACGAAAGACTGATTTCTGGCGTTCCCCAAGGTTGTGTTACAAGCCCTTTGCTGTTCCTAATCTACATAAACGAATTTGGCGACTATCAGAGCAACCGTCTTAGGTTGTTTCCAGATGACGCTGTCGTTTATCTACCAGTAAAGTCATCAGAACTTTGAAAGGTGGCTACACTGAGCCACTGCGCCAGAGATTGCGCCAAAGAGTACACTCCTGGAAATTGAAATAAGGACACCGTGAATTCATTGTCCCAGGAAGGGGAAACTTTATTGACACATTCCTGGGGTCAGATACATCACATGATCACACTGACAGAACCACAGGCACATAGACACAGGCAACAGAGCATGCACAATGTCGGCACTAGTACAGTGTATATCCACCTTTCGCAGCAATGCAGGCTGCTATTCTCCCATAGAGACGATCGTAGAGATGCTGGATGTAGTCCTGTGGAACGGCTTGCCATGCCATTTCCACCTGGCGCCTCAGTTGGACCAGCGTTCGTGCTGGACGTGCAGACCGCGTGAGACGACGCTTCATCCAGTCCCAAACATGCTCAATGGGGGACAGATCCGGAGATCTTGCTGGCCAGGGTAGTTGACTTACACCTTCTAGAGCACGTTGGGTGGCACGAGATACATGCGGACGTGCATTGTCCTGTTGGAACAGCAAGTTCCCTTGCCGGTCTAGGAATGGTAGAACGATGGGTTCGATGACGGTTTGGATGTACCGTGCACTATTCAGTGTCCCCTCGACGATCACCAGTGGTGTACGGCCAGTGTAGGAGATCGCTCCCCACACCATGATGCCAGGTGTTGGCCCTGTGTCCCTCGGTCGTATGCAGTCCTGATTGTGGCGCTCACCTGCACGGCGCCAAACACGCATACGACCATCATTGGCACCAAGGCAGAAGCGACTCTCATCGCTGAAGACGACACGTCTCCATTCGTCCCTCCATTCACGCCTGTCGCGACACCACTGGAGGCGGGCTGCACGATGTTGGGGCGTGAGCGGAAGACGGCCTAACGGTGTGCGGGACCGTAGCCCAGCTTCATGGAGACGGTTGCGAATGGTCCTCGCCGATACCCCAGGAGCAACAGTGTCCCTAATTTGCTGGGAAGTGGCGGTGCGGTCCCCTACGGCACTGCGTAGGATCCTACGGTTTTGGCGTGCATCCGTGCGTCGCTGCGGTCCGGTCCCAGGTCGACGGGCACGTGCACCTTCCGCCGACCACTGGCGACAACATCGATGTACTGTGGAGCCCTCACGCCCCACGTGTTGAGCAATTCGGCGGTACGTCCACCCGGCCTCCCGCATGCCCACTATACGCCCTCGCTCAAAGTCCGTCAACTGCACAAACGGTTCACGTCCATGCTGTCGCGGCATGCTACCAGTGTTAAAGACTGCGATGGAGCTCCGTATGCCACGGCAAACTGGCTGACACTGACGGCGGCGGTGCACAAATGCTGCGCAGCTAGCGCCATTCGACGGCCAACACCGCGGTTCCTGGTGTGTCCGCTGTGCCGTGCGTGTGATCATTGCTTGTACAGCCCTCTCGCAGTGTCCGGAGCAAGTATGGTGGGTCTGACACACCGGTGTCAATGTGTTCTTTTTTCCATTTCTAGGAGTGTATTATTAAGCCGCCTCCATAGTGCTTGTCGAGAGCTCGTAGTAGTCAGTGCCTGTTAAGAACTCGTAGAAGTCAGTGCTTGGAGAGAGCTCGTAGTTATCAGTGCCTGTCGAGGTCTCGTGGTAGTCTGTGCTGAGATGTTGTAGCAGAGAGTGTTTGTAGAGATGTGCTATTAGGCAGTGCTTGCTGAGATGTGATATTGGAGAGTTCTGGTTGAGATATAATGCAAGGATTAGAATGATTTTCATCAATATAAATGAGGTAATTAACTCCGTTTGTTTTTTTTATTTTCAGTGTCCTAAATAATGCGTCATTTCAGGTTCAGTCAACAAAGCATCTGGCGTGTGTTCTTGTATTAGAGTGTAATTCTGCTTTCCTTACGCAATTATAGTATTTCTAATTTTCTTTTATCACGTCAGTATAATTGGTATTAAAAAAATTCTTGTCTTGTTGAAGAAGAACCGTGCCAGATGTACGTTGAGTCACACTCACACATACAGAACAGTTATACTTATGCTTTGGTTTAGTAGGTTTTATAGTTGCTGGGGACTTAATTAATTAATTGTGTCAACGAAAAATTTCATTTCATTCTTGTTGTTGTTCTTTGCAGTCAGATAGCGTAATAATATTAGTCAGGGCCAACCGATTACGAAACAGCGTAATCGGACATACAGCTACTAAAAACTAAAAATATTTTCAATCTTACATTTAATTAAGCCCCCATGCAACTTTCAAAATAAATTGCAAAACGATTTAGAAAAGACGTACGTGTGGTGCGAAAATTGGCTGTTGACCCTAAATAACGAGAAGTGTCAGGTCATCCACATGAGTGCTAAACGTAATCAGTTAAATTTCGGTTACACGATACATCAGTCCAATCTAACGGCCGTAAATTCAACAAAATACCTAGGAATTACAATTACGAACACCTTACGTTGGTAGGAACACATAGAAAATGTTGTGCGGAATGCTAACCAAAGACTGCGTTTTATTGGCAGCACACTTAAAAAAGGTAACAGATTTACTAAAGAGACTGTCTACATTACGCTTGTCCGTCCTCTTTTACAATATTGCTGCACGGTGTGGGAACCTTACCAGCGGCCGGCCGAAGTGGCCGTGCGGTTCTAGGCGCTGCAGTCTGGAACCGCGAGACCGCTAAGGTCGCAGGTTCGACTCCAGCCTCGGGCATGGATGTGTGTGATATCCTTAGGTTGGTTAGGTTTAACTAGTTCTAAGTTCTAGGGGACTAATGACCTCAGAAGTTGAGTCCCATAGTGCTTTGAACCATTTGAACCTTACCAGCTAGGAAGACGGAGTACGTCGAGAAAATTCAAAGAAGGGTAGCACGTTTTGTATTATCGCGAAATAGGGGAGAGAGTGTCACTGAAATGATACAGGACATCATTAAAACCAATGTGTTTTTCGCCACGGCGGAATCTTCTCACGACATTTACATCACCTTATCCACAGAGTGAGAATATATTTTGTTGACGCCGACATACATAGGGAGAAACGATCACCATAACAAAATAAGGGAAATCAGAGCTCGCACCGAAAGATATAGGCGTTCACTGTTTCGCACGCTGTGTGAGATTGGAATAATAGAGACTTATTGTGAAGGTGGTTCGATGAACCCTCTGCCAGATACTTAAATGTAATTTGCAGAGTATCGATGTAGATGCGGATGTAGACAGAGTCGACGTGAGCTCTCTCGCGCGGGCCTGAAATTCTGCGCTGGTGCTTTCCTGTTTTTGTCGATTGTTGCAAGTTAGTGAGGGAGGACTTGTTCAGTGAAAAGAGAAATCCATGAGCTAACTGGAAATGGTTCTGAATAAAACTGATTGTCCTAGCTAGGGTTAATTTTTGCTAATAAATTGCATTTGTTCTAGTTGAAATTTGTGATTTGTTTGTTAGTGTCCTACATTTTTACAAAAGTATTATCCAGATTGCACATTTATTTGTGGGGAAGATAGTATGGATTGGCCGGAGAGACTGCAGTGACTGTTTGCGGTGCTCGTTTTCTAATTCAGTGGTCGGACCTGTGTGTCTTTTGAAAGTAGGATTGCTACTGTGCACTGATTAGAAGTAAACAAAAAGGGACGGTTTCAACACGGTCTGAGGGTCAAAGAGACTCAGGTGGTCCTTATTTAGCACGAATACAAATGTATTGCAGTTCTGAGAATTAATCAGGGGACGCCAATAAACGTTTCCGATTAAAACCGCAGAGCAGTGCGCCACATACGCTTTCTATCGGCAATCGTACGTGGATTAAGGCTGCGACCGTCGATGTGACTTCGCGTAACTCTATTGATGCTCAGAGGTAGAGGCGAAAGGAACGTTTCCACGTAAAAATTTCCTGCAAAACACTGAACTGGCCTCCCCTTGGCCAGGTTCAGCATAACGCTCACTTTGAATGGAAAGACTAATGGCGTAGTCCTGGAGCTAATAGAATATTGTTTCCTCATAGCGCTACACACAAACGCAGAGTGAAACGTGACTGTTTAGCGGTAGCACATGAGCTCACCATTTCAGTACTATATGAATCCGTGGTGTCTGTTCTTTCGGATATTGTGGTGGATTTATTGCCCTTCGTCGCACTCATACCGCATAAGTCTCTGAATTTCCATATTTTCAAAGATTTTGCGAGACTCAGCTGTCCGCTACAGGACGTCAAATCAAACACCTTTGAGCAGTCTAATTTTCCACATTTATTTTATCTGGCTACCAGTTTCGGCGATTTACTACGCCATCTTCAGGCCCCTGGCCGACGTGTAGGAAGATTCCACCTCGGTCCTCGTCAGTTGGCAGTTGATGTTTGAAGTGATCGTTATAGCAAGCAGAAATCTACGGATACCAGTATTTGAATGCTGGCTCCTATTTCGACCAGAACCGAAGTGGAATCTTCCTACATGTGGGTCAGGGGCATGAAGATGGCGTAGTAAATCGCCGAAACTGGTAGCCAAATACAATGAGTTTGGAAAATTAGACGGCTGGAAGGTCTTTGATTTGACATCCGATAGCACGTAAAATCCTGATACAGCTAACATCAACATTTCTATCTCCTTTTCCTTCGTCCCCTCTTTGCCTTCAGTTTACATAATATGTAACACAGCTGAGGATTCCGCGTGGTGTCTGATCTTTCAGACGAGTCCGAAAGAACCGGCACCACGCATTCATATAAATGATTTGCCCCAATGGACAATGAATCCACCACTTCCAGTGCGGATGCACAGTTACGTTCGATCTCCTGTGGGAGTGTCAAAGAAGCGAGTATAGAAGTCATGGACGGGGGCTGCAGATAGTTGGCGCTAGGTGAGAACGTAGGTAACGCAGGAGACGTGACCAGATAGACAGTACAATTGCGATAAACACTGGTCCGGTTGGCGCAGTGGTTAATGCAACTGCACACTAAGCGGAAGATTCCGGCTTCAAATCCAGGTCTGCCACACATTTTCACTTGTCGTTGATTCTGCATAAAGTCCTAATGCAGCCAACATCATAATTTCCTTCTATTTCCTTTCCTTTCTCCCCCCTCCACCTCCAATTTACATAATTCATGTATTGTTGCTCGATGACAGTACCGCAACTGCCTGCCAAAGTCTAAATGTGTACGAAGCTACCACTAGTATAATGGAAGTTACATCCTGATCTCTTAACTAATATTCTACCATCCTATTCCTTCTTCTTGTCAGTGTTTTCCATATATTCTTTTCCTTGCTGATTCAAAAGAGAACCTCCTCATTCCTTACCTTATCAGTCCACCTAATTTTCAACATTCTTCTGTAGCATGACATTTCAAATGCCACGTTACCTGCCATTGAACGCTGTGCTGCGAACGTATATTCTCAGAAATGTCTTCCACAAAATAAGACCTACGTTTGGTAGTAATAGACTTCTCTTGGTCAGGAATGCCCTTTTTTCCATTGCGCATCTGCATCTTATATCCTTCTTGCTCTGTCCGCCAAGGGTTATTTTTCTGCCTATGAGCCGGCCGGGGTGGCCGAGTGGTTCTAGGCGTTACAGTCTGGAATCGCGCGACCGCTACGGTCGCACGTTCGAATCTTGCCTCGGGCATGGATGTGTGTGATGTCCTTAGGTTAGTTAGGTTTAAGTAGTTCTAAGTTCTAGGGGACTGATGACCTTAGAAGTTAAGTCCCATAGTGCTCAGAGCCTTATTTTTTTTTTTTTTTTTTTTTTTTTTTGCTGCCTATGTAGCAGAATTCCTTAACTTCATCTAATTCGCGATCACCAGTCCTAATGTCCAGTTTCTAACAGTTCTCATTTCGGCTACTTCTCATTACTTTCGTCTTTATTGGATTTCTCTCATTCCATATTCTGCACTCATTAGATTGTTCATTCCATTCACCAAAACCTATAACTCTCCTTCACTTTCACTGAAGACGGCAATGCCATCAGCGAATCTTTTTCATTGATATCCTTTCACTTTCCATTCTAATTCTACTATGGAACCTTTCTTTTAATTCCGTCATTGCTTCTTGCTACCCAGGGTTTCTACGCAGTTACCTTGTTTGTACCAACGGTATTCTCTCCAACCTCTGTGACTGCGATTTTAAGAGATGCTCATTTGTCTTCGAATTAGCTGCATGCTGAGCTGTTTCTTATTGCCGTATCTATATCCTCAGAGAACTTTATGCGTACCTCTTCATTCCTTAGTACTTCGGTATCCCACTTCTTTGCGCAGTGATTCTTCCTCCCAAGTCTCTTAAACTTCAGCCTGCTCTTCATTACTCCAAACTGTGATCTGAGTATACATCTGCTCTTGTGCACGCCTTACAATCCAGTACCTGATCTCTACGTGATCATGATGTAGTCTAACTGAAAACTTCCAATATATATTACGCCATTTTCCTGAGTATACGTCCAGTACCTGATCTCTACATGATCATGATGCAGTCTACCTGAAAACTTCCAGTATATTACGCCTTTTTCCTGAGTATACATCTGCTCTTGCGTACGCCTTACAATCCAGTACCTGATCTCTACGTGATCATGATGTAGTCTAACTGAAAACTTCCAGTATATTACGCCTTTTTCCAAGTGTACCTCGTGTTTTTCTGATTCTTGAATACGCTATTTGAAGCTACTAGCTGAAATTTATTATAGAACTCAATTAAATTTTTTCCTCTCCCATTCCCGCTACAAACCCCACTTTAAGCCAAAATTATTTTTCAGTTTGTTCCACTTTGATCTACACTGACCAGTAACATTAATGTGATCGACTGTCTAAAGCTTGAATAATCAGCAGACATGCAGGAAGAGTATCAGTGAGGTTCGGGAAAGCACTGCCAGGGATGTGGAGCTAAGCCACCTACCGGGTCGTGGACAATTGCGCTTGGTTTCTCCGTTGATGAAGCCCCAATCAAGATGCTGCAGTAGATTCTCACCGGGGTTTAAATCTGGGGACTTTGGTGGGCAGCGAATTACGGTAAACTCAAACTCGTGCTCGCTGAATCACGCACGCACTCATGAGTGCTGTGTGACATTTCGCATTGTCCTGCTGGAAGACGCCATCTTACCGAGCAAAAATTAACAGCATGTAGGGGTGCACATTAAAGACACAGGATATGTGGCCTGTAATTCGAAAACTGTCATGATGGTCTCTCTATTGACAAAATATTCCGAAATAGCCCCCACACCGATTTCCGGGAGAGGACTGTAAAGGGGAGGTGACCATGATAAAATCACTGAATAACCAACGAAAAGGTAACGTTCTAAGACTAGGGGTATGGAATGTATGATGTTGGAACGTGGAACGGAAGCTAGAAAATCTGAAAATGGAAATTCTAAGGTTCAATCTAGATGCAGTGTTGTTAGTGAGGTGAAATGGAAAGAAGACAAGAATTCCCGGTTACATGAATATAGCGTAAGATCAACAGTTGCAGAAAATGGTATGAGCAGGATTCGTTATGAATAGGACAGGAGCGCAGATAGCGTGTTACTGTGAACATTTCAGGGATAGGGTTGTCCTCATCAGAATCGACAACGATAGGTCAGATATCCATGCCGACGTCGCAAGTGGAAGAAGAAGATTTAGAGACAGCATATGAGGACACTAAACGGTGTTTCATTACGTAATGGGAAATGAAACACTATTGGTAACAGCGGATTGGAGAGAAACTGTAGGAGAAGAGGTAGAAGAGGGGGTTACTGGAGAATATAGTTTTAGGTCATGAAATGAGAGAGCAGAAAGACTAATGGAGTTTTGCAATATACACACATCAAAAAAAGTTTTCCGTCACCCAGGTTCCCAGAACTGCTGAAGAGAGACGTTGACTGTGGATATTGTATCACAGACACAGTCCCTTTGACTGTTCGGAGATGTCAGTAAACCCGCCCAAAGTTGTAAACAACCACGCTTGAGCAGCGCCTATTAGACGGAGGGGGTCCTACAACTATTTAGTGCCAGCCATTCCACCAGGAAGGAGGTACACGCCCTCGTGTTGTCTGTAGTGAAACCATACACAGACGGTTAATACCGCCGTTCGATCTCGCCCGCATTGTTACTTTGTGCCTAGAAGGGCTCTCAAAAACCGAAGCCTCCAGGCGTTTCGGAGTGAACCAAAGCGATGTTTTTTGGACATGGAGGTGATACAGAGTGGTAGGAACTGTCGAGAACATGCCTCGCTCAGGTCGCCCAACGCACTGGATGACGGCTACTTACGGATTATGGCTCGGAGGAACCCTGACAGCAACGCCAACATGTTGAATAACGCTTTTCGTGCAGCCACAGGACGTCGTGTTACTGCTCAGACTGTGCGCAATAGGCTGCATGATGGTCAACTTCACTCCCGACGTCCATGGCGAGGTCCATCTTCGCAACCACGACACCATGCAGCGGCGGTACAGATGGGCCCAACAACATGCCGAATGGACCGCTCAGGACTGGCATCATGTTCTCTTCACCGATGAGTGTCGCATGCGCCTTCACCCAGACAATCGTCGGAGACATGTTTGGAGGCAACCCGGTCAGGCTAAACGCCTTAGACACAGTGTCCAGCGAGTGCAGCAAGGTGGAGGTTCCCTGATGTTTTGGGGTGGCATTACGTGAGTGTGTGAGGGGGGGCGGGGGGCGATGTACGCCTCTGGTGAAAGGCGCTGTAATGGCTGTACGATACGTGAATGGCATCCTCCGACCGACAGTGCAACCATATGGGCAGCATATTGGTGGCTCTGAGCACTATGGGACTCAACTGCTGAGGTCATTAGTCCCCTAGAACTTAGAACTAGTTAAACCTAACTAACCTAAGGACATCACAAACATCCATGCCCGAGGCAGGATTCGAACCTGCGACCGTAGCGGTCTTGCGGTTCCAGACTGCAGCGCCTTTAACCGCACGGCCACTTCGGCCGGCAGCATATTGGTGAGTCGTCACGATGATGACGTTGAAAGGTGGCTACACTGAGCCACAGCGCCAGAGATAGCGCCAAAGAGTATTATTCAGCCGCCTCCACTGGCAGTTCTTATCGAGAAGTCGTGGTGAAGAGTGCTTGTTGAGATGTGGCAGTGCTGAGTCGTTGTTGAGAAGTTCCCATGGAGAGTGCTTGTTCAGAACTAGTAGTATTGTTTTGATGGGCTAGACACTAGATGTTGTTGGATTAGGAACGCTGTAATGTGCTTTTCGTCAATATATATGAAGGCAAAAAAATTCGTTTTTTTATTGTTTCAATGTCTTAAACAATAATGCCTCTTGGTCACAGGTTCAGTCAACAAAGCATCTGGCTCGTGTTTTTGTATTAGACTGTATTTCTGGTTTCTATGTGGAATTATAGTATTTCTGTTATTTTTTTTAATTACTTCAGTATAAATGGTGTTTAAAATATCAGGTCTTATTGAGGAAGAACCGTGCCAGATGTGTACGTTGAATCACACTTCCACACACAGAACAGCTTCACTTGTGCTTTGTTGTTTCGTAGCTTTTATAGTTGCTGGGGACTTAATTAATTGTGTTAACGGAAATTTCGTTTCATTCCTTGTTGTTGTTCTATGCAGTCAGATAGCGTACTAATACTAGTCAGGGCCAACCGGTTACGAGACATCGTAGCCGGACATACAGCGACCGAAAGTTAAAATTATTTGCATTATATTTAATTAAGCCCCCATGCACGTGGCGACCGCTGCTTCGGATCGTGCCTTGGAATTCTTCTGATTGTAAAAATAGCAGACAGTAGTATTGTTGTAGTAGTTTAGTAATTGCAGTCTATATTGCCTGTGTGGATTTGGTAATTGTCATTCTTCTAATGGTATTTTTTTTTTTTTTTTTGCAGAATTTAATTTTTGTTGTCTTGTATACGGGTTTGACAATTTTGAGCAATTATGAAGATTTCAATTGTTCGTTAATCGTGTTTGAGGGAAGCATTTCGTGTGAATGGTACTGTTGGTGATAAAGTGTCATTGTGTGTAATTTTCGTATAGTGACGAGATTTGTATGTTTTGTAAATGATTACGCGATCGATGAAAAAGGCAAAAATGATGAATAGTGAGAATGACGGAGTTGTTAACATGGCGAACTCGCCGACACAGGAGAACAGTATGATGAATGCTGAAGTGAAAAACAACTTAATAAGTCGGGAAAATAGTCCGGAACCATTTCAAAATTTTTCTCAATCAGAAAATTCACAGAATACGAGATTAACGATAGAAGATTCTGAAATAGTATCTAACACAGATAGCTTTACAGCTATGACGAAAGAAGTTGGTTTTGCGGGAAATGTTAGGGGTGAACAGAATTTCGAACCAATTAACATGGAGCAGTTGTTGGGTGCTATATTAAATTTGGGATCACATATGGGAACAATGGGATCACGGTTAGACTCACTGGGATCACAAATAGGAACAATTAAAACAGAGATAGGAACAATTAGAACTGAGATGGGAACAATGGAAACACGGTTAGACTCACGAATAGGGACATGTTTCAAAAACATGAAAGATGAATTAAAGAAAGATATTAGAGAAGAAGTAGAACCGATTTTGAATTCTCACAATAATACATTATTTGCAGTAGAGATTAGACAAAAGGAACAGGATAGAGAACAGGAAGAAAGAGATCGCGTGACAGTACAAAAATTTTCAGAGTTAAATTTACAACGTGCACACGATAAGGAAGAAATAATTGAGAGAATCGAGGAATCCGTACCAAATGACAGAATAAATAACCTAACACAACAATATGAACAGTTAACCACTAAATGTGTCAATACTGAAACCCGAGTCGCGACACTTACGGAAGACGTAAATAAACAGAAAGAACAAATAGGTGACTTATCGGAAAGAGTTGAGGAGATTGCAGATAAACTGACAAGTCTTGGTTTAAATGGGGACAGAGATTGAGATGATACAGCTCCATTGCCATTTGCAGAAACCGAAGAGTACCAGAGCATTAATAAACATGTTGAAAACCAGGGAAAATTTAATGAACGCGTTAAAAGGGAATTTGAGGCGTTACAGAAGCAAGTCAAACAAATTGAAGGCGAAATCGTAGGAAAAGACAGCAGAAGAAATTTAGAATCACAGATAGCAGAGGGGTTTGAAGAAAGTAATTTATTTCATTTACGAGAAGCAACAAGAGAGCGCCAGGCGCGCGAACTTGACAATAATCGACATTCGGACTGGGACAGACCCGGTAGGTCTTTGTCCCCACGAGGAGAAAACTTTGACTATAAACACTTCTTAACTGTTGGGAAATTTAAGATCTTCCGCAATTCTAAGAACGACATACATCCATGTTCATGGTTAGATCAATTTATGTACGCACTTCCACCAAATTGGCCACTAAGTCACAAACTGGAATTTATGTGTGGATATTTAGAAAACGAACCGGCGACGCGGATGCGCGTACTTTTTAGAGATTGTAATAATCTAAATGATTTTTATCATGCATTTCTATCGGCATATTGGTCCGAAAACACGCAAGACAGAGTCAAACACAGTCTTATTATGCAGCGTAATTTTAAACAGTCTGAGTTCCGCACGCCACCAGAATACTTTGAAGACATGATTCGAAAGAATCAGTTCCTTTCCAGCCCTTATAGCCCGACTGAATTAATTCGCATTTGTTTAACTAAGCTGCCACAATCCATAAGACAAATTGCTTTAGCCGGAAGATATAAAGACGACATTGAGACTTTTAAGACGTTGCTACAAGAACTTGAGTATGACAACGACGACGGGACTTCTTGTAATTTTTTCAGTAACGGTAATCACAATAGATTTTCAGAGAGAAGGGATAATGATCGGAACGGACGTTATATGGGCAATTTTGAGAATGACAGACGAAACAGACAGGACAATAGATACCAGCCTTATGACAATAACAGACGTTCTAACAGAAATTACACAGACAATTATAATAACGGTAATTCCTACCGGAATGATCAATCATACGGAAACAGTAATCGGTATCATCAAGACAGAAATTATTCATACAATAATAGAAATTCTTACTACAGAGATAACCAGGGTAGTAGATCTAACAGTAATTTCAGAAGTGACAGTCGAAATTACACAAGAAGTAGTCATGCAGACAGACAGGAAAATAGAAATTTTAATAACAGACACAACCAAGAATTTGCATCTAACAGACACGAAGGACCTAATTGGCATCCTCCACGTGACAGAACTTCAGAGAGACAATTGCAAATCGTAGAAATTGATCCGCGAAATGACGCGAATAATCAAAGACGTGACGCAAGCAATCGACAATGACTTGTAGCTTCGGCTTCTGGCAGCAATATAGACGGTTCAGAAAGTAATGACACTACGACTTTACACTACGTACGCCTGGAAGACATGAGAGACATTTTGCTAGACGAAAAGGAAAATAATGTAAACGCATTTTTACATCCTGTTATTGAAGTATGTGTGGGTAAGAATAAGTTCACTGCAGTTTTAGATTCTGGGAGCCCATTGAATGTCATTAGTGAATCAGTTTTTCGTATATGTGTAAGAACTATTGCTTGTCCTGTGTTACCTGTTTCTAAAACTACAATTCGAGGAGCTATTTCTGGATAAAGTGTGGAAGTCAAACAACAGACCAACTTAAATTTCATTTGTCAAGGATACGAATTTTCTGCTAATTTTATTATTGTTCCATTACTCAGTACACAAATTATATTAGGTATGGAGTTTCTTATCACACATAAGGCAATTTTGAACTTTAAACAAGGAAGTGTGAATTTGACTGTTGCCGGAATGCCGAAAAGTTTGAAATTTTTCGAGTGTTTAACAAAATCTGAATCAGACACAAAATGTTTAAGGTTTCTTACTTCTGATGTTTTCGCTGAGCATTATGACGACAATGTGTTCATTCATGACAATGACAATAGATACAGAGACGGGATGGATGATATAATTAATAGCGAAGAATTAATTAATGAAAAGGTTAAGAAAGCTGAAGTGCCAGATGACGTTGCAAGAGAAGAACTGCACCAAATTTTGACTTCACATGCTACAGTATTTAGTCAACACACAGGAACTATACAAGGCTTACAATATTTATTTAAAGTAAAAGAACACACACCATTTCTGGGAAAAACGTACGCTATTACTTTGGCTTACAGAGACAAGGTTAAGTGTGAACTTCAATACATGTTAGATCAAGGCATTATTGACCCAGCAGTCAGTCCTTATACTAGCCCATTACACGTCGTTCTTAAAAAGGATGGGTCAATTCGTTTGGTTCTGGATTCCAGACAGATAAATAATATCATTCTTCCTGAAACTGACCGTCCACAAAATTTAGATGAACTTCTTCAACATTTCCATGGAATTAAAGTCTTATCCACGATTGATATGCGCGCAGGTTTTTGGCATATAGAACTCCACCCTGATTGTAGAAAATACACTGCCTTTTTAGCCTTTGGTAACTGTTACCAGTTTCGAAAATTACCGTTTGGACTTACTGTATCTTCAGCAGCATTCATTCGTAGTTTAAACGAAATTTTACCTGTTTATCTTCGTGACAATATTACTTCATATGTTGACGATATTCTTATTGCTAAACGTTCTTGGAGTGAACATAACAAAATTTTGGATTCATTATTACGTATTTTTGCAAGAGTTGGCATTACAGCGAACTTGGAAAAATCTGAATTTGGTCGTTCTCAGGTGAAATTTCTTGGTCACATTATTTCTACAGAAGGTATTCTTCCTGATCCAGAAAAGCTAGACGCAATTCGTAATTATGCTGTTCCTACTACAAAACGTGATGTTCGTAGTTTCCTTGGTGTCTGTAATTTTCTTAGACGCTTTGTTAAATTGGACGATTTGACCACACCTCGTTTATGTGATCTATCTGGAAAGAAATCTAATTGGTGTTGGGATGAGGAAGCTCAATCAGAATTTCAACAACTTCGTGATGCTTTAGTTGCTGCTCCACTTCTTTCACATCCGGATTTATCTAAAGATTTTGTTTGGCGACGGACTCATCATACAAAGGCCTAGGTGCACACTTATTTCAAGAGATAGAAGAAGACGGCGTTGTAGTACAGAAAACTATTGCATTTGGAAGTCGTGTTCTCTCTAAATCAGAAAAGAATTATTCGATTACGGAACTTGAAGCTTTGGCTGTTGTATGGGCTTTCACAAAATTTCGCATATTTTTGTATGCCAGACATACTAAGGTTTACACCGATCATCGAGCTCTGGAATTTCTTATGTCAGCAAAATTAACACATGGAAGATTGTCACGATAGGCGTTGTATCTACAGGAATTTGATTTTAGTATTGTTTACATACAGGGATCTTCAAATATTATTGCTGATGCTTTATCACGTGCGCCTATGGGTTTGAAACAAAGTGCTGAGGAGGACTGCAAAGAAAACAATTATTGTTTGATGTATATTCAAGGTGTTGGGTTTGAGAATTTTATTTCGTCTTCGCTCCAGGACATCGCTAAGGAGCAAAACAAGGATCCAATCTGGAAAGACATTAAGGAGAAGTGGAGGAGAAAGGAAAGCGCAGCGATTAGACAGTATTATTTAGTTCGCAATGATATTCTTTTTAAACAAAAATCGGTCGACAACTCTGTTTGGTTAGTTTGCATTCCTGATGAGTGGGTTAATAAATTGATTTGGTATACACATTTCAGTTATGCACACTTTGGTCCCAGAAAATGCTTTCATAAATTACGAGAAAATTGCTACTTCAGTAATTTGGAAAAACGTATTCGATCCGTTCTTGCCAAATGCAAATTATGTCAAAAGGCTAAGCCGCCAACTATTTCTCACAGAGCACCGTTGTTTCCTATCATTCCAGCAAAATTAAAGGACGTGGCTGCAGTCGATTTGTTCGGTCCAGTGGTTCGCTCTACTAATGATTTTGCGTACATTTTGGTAGCAGTGGAATTGACATCAAAATATGTGTGTTTTACACCTTTACGCAAAGCAACAGCTCGTTCAGTATCTAACGCTTTCATCAAACATTTTCTTAAAGAAGTGGGTCATGTTGATAAGGTTATATCAGATAATGGATCACAGTTTCGCTCTAAAATTTGGCTTCGTACTCTACGGCGTCGTAAGATTAAACCAATCTTCATTTCACTTTTTCACCCTCAATCTAACGCTTCAGAGAGATGGATGAAGGAAATCAATAAATTGCGTCGTCTTTATTGTCATCAGAATCACAGAACGTGGGATCAGTATCTTCATATTTTTCAAAACATTCTGAATGAACTCCCTAATGATTCAACTTCTTTACCGCCTATATTGATATTAAAAAATAAAGCACCGACAAATCGCATTTCTGAAATCGTTCCTTTTCCGCCTACACGGAAACTGCGACATTCTGAAGTTGTCAACATGGCTTTACAAAATATTGCATTTGCGGCTGCTGGAAGAGAGAAATCAGCTAAACGTCCTGGTCGTTTAAAAACCTTGTCAGTTGGTCAAAAGGTGTTAATTAAGTCACACCGTTTGTCTCACAAAGGAAAGGGCTTGTGTCGCAAATTTTTTCTGCTTTACAACGGTCCATATAGGGTTCGCAAAATCATTCATGATAACACTGTCGAAGTAGAAACTCTTAACTCTCGGCGCTCTAAGGGAATACATCATATATCGAACGTTAAAATTTTTGTGGAATGACATACTTTAGAGAAACTAACAGTTATACATAAACACACGGAGAGTACAAGGATACCGCGCCGTGTTCCAAATGGAATGGCTGTGAGCACTATGGGACTTAACATCTATGGTCATCAGTCCCCTAGAACTTAGAACTACTTAAACCTAACTAACCTAAGGACATCACACAACACCCAGCCATCACGAGGCAGAGAAAATCCCTGACCCCGTCGGGAATCGAACCCGGGAACCCGGGCGTGGGAAGCGAGAACGCTACCCCACGACCACCAGATGCGGGCTCGCGCCGTGTTCCGGCGGCGGCACATACTCAAAGCAACAGTCAAGTCTGCGCGGCGCACAAGGCAGTCGTTGACCGCAAACAATTACTTCCTACGTCACGAGTACCTACAGCTGGTCGAGCGCTCAGTGCGAATGCACTGACAACCGTAAAGAAGTACACAATGTAATTCCTCCGCATAAATTCAGTATAAAGCTATAGTGACTTGATAAATTATGTTATTAACGTTCAGTATTTTTCACGATACGGTTGTATAAAATATTTAAGAACTTCAGGTAAATTCTGTGTGTATCCGACGTTAAGAGGACTTGCTATCGAGAAATTTTCAGGAAGAATGTAATTTCGAAGAAGAAACTAATAAACTAAAAAGGTAACTATTAATTGAGTTTATTTTTCAGGTAACATATTTCCCCTTAGGTACGTACTTTAGACGTAATTTGCTGCTCGCGATTACGTGATTTATACTTTGTGTTTTCTGATTTTGACAATGATTGATTAATGAACAGGGTTGTTACTTATGTATATTATGCATCGCTTGGCTGCTATGCTTTTTCACTGATGTCACATTATTTTTTTTATGTGCCTGCTGTGCTTATTTATTTAAATTATAATTGTCACATGATTAATTGTGCTGATATGGTTATGTATGTAGGTTATACTTTGTGATGTATCTGCTTGCGCCTTCATGTTTACTTATTAAGATTACATATGAACATTTATTTGCTAATGCTGATATGATGCTAATGACCTGTTTATTATGTAAGATATATATTTGCTGCTTTGCGTACGGATTGCATATTTACACATTTCTGTTTTGTTGTCATAACTACTCTTTAATTTGGTATATAGAAATGCTGATATACTGTGTACGAACATAGAGTTTAGGTCACACTATGGTATTAATTATAGATTGTTCGCTTGGTAGAGCCTCGTTGTAGGAATTGTGCTGCATCCACTTGTTGACATTCTGTTCTCTACTGGTATATTTACTCGCTATTGCACGTTTTGCTTACGCTCAGAGCCTTATATTTTAAGATAAGAAAATGAACTACTATAATGCTTCGAATGACATTAGCACAAGAAACTTTATAGAAGTCACATGAGCTGGAGGTTTTATGGAAGCTGTATAAATTTATGCTAATAGGAAGGAAGCTAACGACATGACATACCAACACTAGGTTTAGACCATTGACAGTTATTACACTGCATTCTTCGTGAGCAATTGAAATAGCAAGTGACACTTGACACAAGAAATACTCCACATGTTTGCTTCTGTTTTGCCATGATTCTTAAAGTGGTGTACACACTGTGAAATATTATGATCATTCACACTCCGCACTCGTACTTCCTTACTGAAAGTTATTCAAACTAAAGGCTGTTAGAGGTCATTTATGTATTTCTTTTATTTAATGATGGACAAGGTAACCAAAATGTATTTTATAATTCATAATGGGTAGAAGATTTGAGTCAGATAGATTACACAGAGGTTGTGTGTGGACATTGTGTCTTCGGATTGTATGGGATGATGAATTGAAGTTTGCACTAGGATTTTATCTGTACTTGTTCGAGGAGACTGACTAGAGGAAAGAGTTGTTATGGAAGTGAAATGATATTGGCGATAAGGTTTATATGCGTCGACGTATTGTAGAGGTATTATTGAGGTATTGAGATTGTGTGAAGTTGATGATTATTGGAGTTTTGGTGGACAAGAGGTAAGGTAAATGATATTGATGATAAGGTTTATATGTATCGACGTAAGAGGTATTATTGAAGTATTAAGATTATGTGATGCTGATGATTATTGGAGTTTTGGTGGATAAGAGGTAAAGTAAGTGAGGAGCATAATTTTTTGTTGGTTTATATGGAACAAGGAGGATGAAGATGGCAGACTAGAACACTCAGGTGGAAGGAAGACTGTCTACACACACACTTTGTTAAATCAATAAGCAGTATATATTTTTTTTGGAGAGAGGAAGTAATTGCATATCTTGGCACATTGAAAGTTGTTCAGCAACCGTACATTTGATTTGGCTAGGCAAACATTGGTCTCGACATGATGACGATGACAATGACTAACAATTATTGACTGTTATACACTGTTGCCACTACTACTTGATACACATGTTGAACATCAAATTTTGACAGAATTGCATTTACACAGTTAACACTATTCAATTACACAGTAGCACTTAATGTGGATGAAAGGTGAGTGAGTGTGTTTTCCTTTCCTAATCCCTATAATTGGTACCGACCTATCTCCTAAATATTATTTTACTTGTTTGTTCTGGCTTGCACTGACACCCATAAATATTATAGGTTTACTGCTATTTGTGTATTGTAATAGTTAATATGACAATTATCTGATATCATTTGTGTGTTTCTTACAATTTGTATGTTTAATGTAAGAGCATTGATAATAATTTTGTAAAAGCAATTGTGTGTGCATTCAAACTGTTGTTCGTGCTTACACGTATTAACATTGGTGGGTGCCACTTGGAAATGTTTAATTTCTGCTGATGAACTCTGATGAACTGTCTGATTAGTGATAGTGAATATTATGGACTGTTACCTGCACTTGTTCAACATTGGTGGGTGCCACTTAGAAATGTTTAATTTCTGCTAATGAACTCTGATGAACTGTCTAATTACTGATAATGAATATTATGGACTGTTACCAGCACTTGTTCAACATTGATGGGTGTCACTTGGAAATGTTTAATTTCTGCTGATGAACTGTTTAATAAGTGATAGTGAATATTATGGACTGTTACCTGCACCTGCTCAACATTGCTGGGTGCCACTGATGGAGCTGCTTCTACTGAAATGATGTCACTTGTTAGTGTCAGCACCTGCTCAACATTGCTGGGTGCCACTGATGGAACTGCTTCTACTGAAATGTCACTTGTTGGTGTCTGCACCTGTTCAACATTGCTGGGTGCCACTGATGAACTGCTTCTACTGAAATGATGTCACTTGTTGGTGTCTGCACCTGCTCAACATTGCTGGGTGTCACTGATGGAACTGCTTCTACTGAAATGATGTCACTTGTTGGTGTCTGCACCTGTTCAACATTGCTGGGTGCCACTAATGGACTGCATCTACTGAGAAATGTCACTTGTTGGTGTCTGCACCTGCTCAACATTGCTGGGTGCCACTGATGGAACTGCTTCTACTGAAATGATGTCTCTTGTTGGTGTCTGCTCCTGTTCAACATTCCTGGGTGCCATTGATGGAACTGCTTCTACTGAAATGTCACTTGTTGGTGTCTGTACCTGTTCCACATTGCTGGGTGCCACTGATGGAATTGCTTCTACTGAGAAGATGTCACTTGTTGGTGTCTGCACCTGCTCAACATTGCTGGGTGTCACTGATGGAACTGCTTCTACTGAAATGATGTCACTTGTTGGTGTCTGCACCTGTTCAACATTGCTGGGTGCCACTAATGGACTGCATCTACTGAGAAATGTCACTTGTTGGTGTCTGCACCTGCTCAACATTGCTGGGTGCCACTGATGGAACTGCTTCTACTGAAATGATGTCTCTTGTTGGTGTCTGCTCCTGTTCAACATTCCTGGGTGCCATTGATGGAACTGCTTCTACTGAAATGTCACTTGTTGGTGTCTGTACCTGTTCCACATTGCTGGGTGCCACTGATGGAATTGCTTCTACTGAGAAGATGTCACTTGTTGGTGTCTGCACCTGCTCAACATTGCTGGGTGCCACTGATGGAACTGTTTCTACTGAAATAATGTCACTCGTTGGTGTCTGCACCTGTTGACCATTGCTGGGTGCTATGCTGGAATTGTCAACTACTTGTTTATTGAACTATGGAAAGCATTTTATGTGAATATTTGTACAAACTGATTTTTTGTGTATTTACTGTTTGTGAAATGTTATGAGACTCTTACCTACACCTATTTGACATTCCTGGTGCCATTGATTGAATGGTACTTATGTAAACTATTATGTAAAATCACATGTATGAAAGCATTTGTATTCCTTATTGTATTTTATATATCAGGTTATGGAATGGTCAGTGCAAAGCCAAAATTTATTTAGTGAAGTGATATTTACTTATAAATATTATCTTTTATTTTTGTCTGTAATATTTTTTTCTTCTTTGGACGAATTTGGTGGTATTTTCACCATCAATGGTGGCAAAAATACCATCAAATTCTGGCCCGTGGAGGAGGGGCATATGAAAGGTGGCTACACTGAGCCACAGCGCCAGAGATTGCACCAAAGAGTATTATTCAGCCGCCTCCACTGGCAGTTCTTATCGAGAAATCGTGGTGGAGAGTGCTTGTTGAGATGTGGCAGTGGTGAGTCGTTGTTGAAAAGTTCCCATGGAGAGTGCTTGTTCAGAACTAGTAGTATTGTTTTGATGGGCTAGACACCAGATGTTGTTGGATTAGGGACGCTGTAATGTGCTTTTCGTCAATATATATGAAGGCAAAAAAATTCGTTTCTTTTATTATTTCAATGTCTTAAACAATAATGCCTCTTGGTCACAGGTTCAGTCAACAAGCATCTGGCACGTGTTTTTGTATTAGACTGTATTTCTGGTTTCTATGTGGAATTATAGTATTTCTGTTTTTTTTTTTAATTACTTCAGTATAAATGGTGTTTAAAATATCAGGTCTTATTGAGGAAGAACCGTGCCAGATGTGTACGTTGAATCACCCTTCCACACACAGAACAGCTTCACTTGTGCTTTGTTGTTTCGTAGCTTTTATAGTTGCTGGGGACTTAATTAATTAATTGTATTAACAGAAATTTCGTTTCATTCTTTGTTGTTGTTCTATGCAGTCAGATAGTGTACTAATACTAGTCAGGGCCAACCGGTTACGAGACATCGTAGCCGGACATACAGTGACCGAAAATTAAAATTATTTGCATTATATTTAATTAAGCCCCCATGCAACGTAATCTACCAACCACTTCGTTGAGGAGTGGGACAATCTGGACCAACAGTGCCTTGATGAACTTGTAGATAGTATGCCAAGAAGAATGCAGGCATGCATCAATGCAGGAGGACGTGCTACTGGGTATCAGAGGTACGGGTGTGTGCAGCAGTCTGGACCACCACCTCTGAAGGTCTCGTGTATAGTGTTACTACATGCAATGTGTGTTTTTCATGAGCGATAAAAAGGGCGGAAACGAGGTTTATAATAATCTCCATATCAATTTTCTGTACAGGTTCCGGAACTCGTGGAACCGAGTTGATGCAGAACTCTTTTTGATATGTGTATTTCAGATAATAATAGCGAATACTTGTAGAAGGGCGAGAGACACGGAAGGTTCCCGTTAGATTACATCATTGTCAGGCAATGATTCGATAATAAGAAACTGGATTTTAAGGTGTACCCAGGAGCCGACTCTGATCAAAAGTTAATAATTATGAAGAGTGGGCTGAAGTTTAAGAGACTAGTAAGCTGGAATCAGTTCACAAAAAATGCGATTCGGAAGTACTAAGGAATGAAGAGATATGTTTGAAGTCTTCTGAGGCTAGAGGTTCTGTGATAATAAATAGCTCACGAGGCAGCTCAATATAACGGGAATGGTCATATCTAAAACTACCAATCATAGACGTAAGAAATAAAAATATGGGTAAAAGAAACGATGGCCGACTGAAGAGACACTTCGGATGGCCGATGAAAAAGGGAAGTACAGAAATGTTCAGGGAAACTCAGGAACACAGAAATACATGTTACTTTGGAAAGAAACAAACAGGAAGCACAGAAAAGCTAAATCAAAATGGGTGCAAGAAGAATGTGAAGAAATCGGAAAAGAAAAGACTATCAGAAGGACTTAGTCAACATAGAGAAAAGTCAAAGTACATGCTGATGAAAATAAAAGGAAGGGTGGTAACTTCAAGAGTGAAATGGAAATTCCTCTCTTAAATGCAGAGGAGGGAGCGGATAGGTTCCAAAGACAGTTGAAGGCCTCTATGAGTGGTAGTATCAGAGCCATCTTTGGAAGACTTAAGATCAAATAAGGCAGAAGTGATAGATAACATTCCATCAGAATTTGTAAAATCATTGGGAAAGTGGTAACAATATGACTATTTACGTTGGTGTTTAGAATGTATGAGACACATAGTATCTGATTTCCGGAAAAATATCATCGACACAATTCCGAAGACTGCAAGAACTGACAATGCGAGAAGTATCGCGCAATTACCTTAACAGCTCATGCATCCAAGTAGCGGTAAAAATAATACAAGGAGGAATGTTAGATGACGATCACTTTCGATTTAGTAAGGCTAATTGCACCAGAGAGATAGATCTGACGCGCTTGATAATAGAAGCAAGAGTGAGGAAAAATCTAGATAGATTTGTTGGACTTGTCGACCTGGAAAAAGCGTTCCACGATCTAAAATGGTGCAAGATGTTCCAAATTATGAGAAAAATAGGGGTATGGAAGACCAAGAATAAAGTGTTCGGATTCAAAAGGGTGTAAGACAGGGATGTAGTCTTTCTACTACTGCTCAGTCTACACCTCGGGCGTCAATGAGGGAAATAAATGAAAGATTCAAGAATTGAACTAAAATTTGGGGTGAAAGGATATCAATGATATTAGTTGATGACATTGCTGCCCTCAGCGAAAGGGAAAAAGAATTACAGGATCTGTTGAATGGAATGAACAACATAATGAGTACAGAATGTGGACTGGGAAAAATCGAAGAAGGACGAAAGTAATGAGAAGTAGCAGAAATGAGAGCAGCCAGAAATTTAACATCAGGGCCGATCGTCACGAAGTAGGTGAATTTATGGAATTCTGTTACCCAGTAGAATAACCCATGACGGACGGAGCAAGGAAAGCATAAAAGCAGACTAGCACTGGCAAAAGGGGCATACTTGGCCAAGAGGAGTCTACTAGTATCAAACATAGACCTTAATTTGAGGAAGAAATCTTTTCTGAGAGTGTACATTTGGAGCACAGCATCGCATGGCAGTGAAACATGGACTGTGGGAAAACTGGTACTGAAGAAAAGCCAAACATTTGAGATGTGTGCTGCAGAAGAATGTTAAACATTAAGTGGATTGATAAGGCAGGGCATGAAGAGGTTTCCCGCAGAATTGGCGAGGAATGGAACATTTGGAAAAAACTGACAGGAAGAAGGAAGGATGATAGGACTTTGTTAATATACAACGGAATAAGTTTCATGGTGCTAAGAAGAGCTGTAAAGTGTTGAAGCTGTGGAGGAAGACAGACTGGAATACATCCAACAAATATTTGAAGACGCAGATTGCAGATACTACCCTCAGATGAAGGGGTGGTTACAGGGGAGTAATTCCTGACAGGCCGCATCAAACCAGTCAGATGATAGAGAAAAGCGTTCGGATGTGGTACCAAGGATTGATACATACTTGCCTTGGTCCATTGTGCCTTCCGGATTAAGGACGTCACCCAAGAAAACATTCCACAGATTTTAATGCTCCCTCGTGCATCATGGACCTCTCCGACGATTGTTGCAGGCTTGTTGCTTTCTGTCAGATGGAGCATACAATGTGATTCATTTGCGAAAACTACCTGTCTTCACTCAGTAAACGACCAGTTTGAGTACTGGCGTGAATATTCCAGCTTTCGTTGCCGACCATTGGTGCATGAATCAGGTTACTACTGCGGACGCATAATGTACTGTCGTTAGCCCCCTGGTGCTTCTGGGTGGCCAGCTGCTCAACTGTTGCTTATCTACTGGCTCATACACACCCCCGCAGCCATCATTCACCACTGTCATCTATGGCCCCTGGTGCACCATAATTCGGCGCCGGTTTTTGATAGCACCGTTTTTCCACGCACGGTATAATTTAAGCGCAACGGCAAACGAAGAGTTCATAAATAATTCCACCCTTAGTTCGAAAGCTAATGATTACGCACTTTTGGACGTCACATAAGTGGCTCCAATTCCGCATTACAGTAAAGACTACATCTTTTTCTCGTCCGCCTAGCACGCAGTATATACCTACCAGTGCTACTGTTGCTACCAACCGCCTGCAAGTGATTGTTACATATTGATGTCGAGCGTAGGCAGAGCTGACATTAGTCTACATGTTTTTGTTGTGGCTTCCTGGACATCTTATAGCTAGGCACCGTCATAATTACTGTAATTGCTACTCCACAGTCACTTCTCTTAAAAGAAATTTGGCAGTTAAGTACTGCACGGAAGGGGGGGGGGGGCATGCGACATCTGCCCAGACCAAATGCCAACTAATCCTCTTTATGCCAACGGCCTTGTTAAAGAGCGCGAAGGTGCGAACAGAGGTTCGGGACATTATCTTGCTGTAGGGTTAGAAAACTGCCCCTAAAATTCGGAAGAAATAGCAGTGAACAACTGCATGAGGATGCAGAGGACACTAGAAGTCACTGCTTTAAGGATACGTATTGTGCATCCATAGTACATGTGGACGCATGACAAAAAGATTGAATAACCAACGAAAGGATAACGTTCTACGAGTCAGTGATGGAATATCAGAAGTTCAAACGCGGTAGGAAAGCTAGTAAATCTAAAAAGGGAAATGTTGGCGCTCAATCTAGCTATGGTGGTGGTCAGTGAAGTGAAATGGAAAAAAGATAAGGGTTACTGGTCTGACGAGTATAGGGTAATGTCAACAGCATCAGAAACTGGTGTAACGGGAGTAGGATTCATTATGAATACGAAGAAAGGGCAGAGAGTTAGTTATTGTGAACAGGTCAGTGAAAAGGGTGTCCTCATCAAAATCCATAGCAATCGAACACCGACACCGATAGTTCGGGTATACATGCCGAACGTCGCTAGCACAAGCTGACGACACATAGAAAGTACGTGAAGATAATGAACGGGTAATTCGGTACGTAAAGGGAGACGAAAATCATGGCGAATTGGAATGCGGCTGTAGGGGAAGGAGTAGAAGAAAGGATAACTGGAGAATAAGGATGAGAGAGGAGAAAGACTAATGGAGTTCTACAATAAATTTCAACTAGTACTAAAGAATACTCTCTTCAAGAATCCCGAGAGCTAGATGTAAACCTGGAAAAGGGTGGGAGGTACGAGAAGGTTCCAGCTGGGTTACATCAGGCCCAGCCAGCGATTCCGATATCAGATATAGACTCATATCACAATTTAGTAATGAAGAAAGTGTAGGCTTAAGTTCGAGAGGTCACTCAAAAAGAATCAATGCGCAAAGAAGTAGTGGCATACGGAGGTATTAAGGAATGATAAGATACGCTTGAACTTCTCTGAGGCTTCAGACACTGCGATAGTGAATGGCTTAATAGGCAGTTCAGTTGAAGAGCAACAGACTTCTCTAAACAGCGCAATCACCGAAGTTGTAAAGGAAAACACTGGTACAAGGAAGCTAACTGCGAAGAAACCCTGGTTAACAGAAGAAATATTTCAGCTGATTGACTAAAGACAGAAGTCCAAAGAAATTAGAAAAAATCAGGAATACAGAAACACGGTTAGCTTAGTAATGAAATAAATAGGACATGCGGGGCAAATAAGCCGAAACAGCTGGTTGAAAAAGTGAAGAAATAGAAAAAGAAATGATTGTCAAAAGGACTGCTTCAGCATAAAGTCAAAGCAAACTTTGGTGAAATTAAAAGCAACTACGATAAGTGTCCAATAGGAATTTCACGGTTAAATGCAGAAGAGAGAGCGCATAGGTGCAAAGAGTAAATGTAAGACCTCTACCAGCGAGAGGGATTGTCTGTTGACGTGACACAAGAAGGAACAGGAGTCGATAGGGCAGAGATAGGAGATCGAGTATTAAAAACTGAGTTTAAATTATCTTTGTATGGCTTAATATTGAATGCGGTATGAAGAATAGGTAACATTCCTTTGGAATTCCTGGACTCGTTGGGGGAAGTGGCAACCAAACGCCTATTTATGTTGGTGTGTAGAATGTATGAGACTGGTGATACCATCTGAGTTTCGGAGAAACATTATGCGTACAACTGAAACAGCAAAAGCAGACAAGAGCGAACTTATCGCAGAAACAGTTTAACGGCCCATGCATCGAAGCTGTGACGAGAATAATATACAGACAATGGAAAAGGAAGTTGAGGATGTGTTACGTGACGATCTGTTAGGCTTTACGAAATATAAAGCCACCAGAGAGGCAGTTCTGACATTGTGATTGGTAATGGAAGGAGGACGAAGAAAATTAAAGACACCGTCACGTGGGCCGTTTACCTAGGAAAAGCGTTCTACAATGTAAAAAGATATTCAAAATTCGGAGACCTATAGGGATAAGCTATACAATATGTACAAGAACCAAGAGGAAACAATAAGACTGGGAGACCGTGAACAAAGTGGTCGGATTAAAAAGTGTGTGAGACACACTTCGCCCTTACTGTTCACTCTACACATCGAGGTAGCAATGACGGAAATAAAACAAAGATTCAAGGGTTTAATTGAAATTCCAAGTGAAAGTATATCAATTATACGATTTGTTGAAGGCATGAAGACATCACAATCCTCAGTGAAAGTGAAGATAAAGTACAGGATATATTGAGAGGAATGAACTGTGTAATGAGTACAGAATATTAACTGAGAGCAAATCGAAGAAAGATGAATGTTATGAGAGGTAGCAGGAGTGAGAAAAGCAAGAAACATAATATCAGAATTGGATATCGTGAAGAAGACGAATGTACCAACCTGAGGATGTGTGGTACAATTAACTGATTCCCCTTCCCTGTTCCACCCACGAATGGCGCGTGAGGAGGACGGTTGTCAGTAAGTCTGCATTAGCTCCAAGTTATCGAACTCACTTGGCGAGAAATGTGTGGGCGACTATTCCCACCACATGCTCAGTTTTCAATAGCGAACCTCTCCGTGATGCACAACGCCTCTCTTGTAGCGTCTGCCACTGAAGTTAGTTGAAAATTTCTGTAACGTTCTCGCATAGTCTAACTAAACGGTCCGGTAACGAAACGCACCGCTCATCCAAGGTACTTCTCCATCTCTTCTACCAGTCGTACCTGGCGACGGACCCAGAGTTATAAACAGTACTCAAGAATCGGTTGAACAAGTAATTTGTACGCCATTTCTTTAGTGGATAAATTACGTCCCCTTATTCATGTGAATCTATCTGGCATCTGTTTTTCCTACTGTATGTTTCATGTTGTCATTCCACTGAAGACCGCTCCAGACAGATACTCCTAGATACCTTTAACAGCAATGTGTCATCAATTCCGTTGTTGTACGGTAGTGGATTTCATTTCCAATGACGCGCAATATGAAACATTTATTTACGAACAGGGTCAACCGCCATTCGCTGCACCATACATCAGCTCAATGGGTGTCCTCCTGCATACACACTGACTGAAAAAACATCGCAGCACCACAAAATAATTAATTTCTAGTAATGAAATTTCGGGATTATACTTGTCTAGGAAATGTATTTAAGTGATCAACATTGTAAGATCACTGGTAAGGGTGAGATAAGCAATTGCAAATGTGAAATGTTAATACATTAATAACTAGTGTACACGGCAGAATGTTGAATGCAAGCGTGCAAACGTGCTTGCATTGTGTCAGTTTGTGGGATTGAGTTCCATGCCAGTTGCACTTCGTCGGTCAATACAGGAACGGTTAATGCTGTTTGTGGAAGACGTTGGAGTTATCGTCCGATGATGTACTATATGCATTTGATTGATAACAGACCTGGTGATCGAGCAGGCCAAGGCAATATGTCTACACTCTGGGAAGCATGTAGGGTTAAAACAACGGTATGTGAACGAGCATTATCCTGTTGGAAAACATTCCTTAAATAGTGTTCATGAACGGCAATGCAACAGGTAACATTACTAGACTGAAGTATAAATTGGCAGTCAGGGTGCATGGGGTAACCACGATAGCGTTCTTGCTGTCACACAAAATCGCACAACAGGAAAGAGTTCCAGGTGTAGATGCTATGTGTCTAGCTCACAGACATGATGCTATCAGATCCTCAACTGGCTTCCTTCGAACCAACACCAACTTGCACCGAGGCAGAACCAACTTTCATCAGAGAACACAACAATCCTCCACCCCGCCCTCCAGTGACCTCTCGCATGACACCTCTGAAGTCGCAATGGCCATGGTTTGCGGTCACCCTAATGCAAGCTACAAGGGATCTGGCTGGAGCTCTCCACGAAGTAACCGACTGGTAACAGTTCATTGTGTCAATGGTGTGCCAGCAGTGCTCAAATTACTGCTGCAGATGCACTACGATGAGCCAGAGCCATACGCTGAACATCACCTCATTCAAACTCAGCGAACTGTTGATAGTGGTGTCTTTGTCGCTTTGATGGCGTTCTTGGCTAACATCAACTCAACACGTCCGATCTCAAAGGCAACTAACGCTGACGACCGCTACAACACACATTTAAAGCAAATCCTGTTTCCATCATGCTACTAGCACCACTCTTACGTGACTGAAGTGAAATTTGAATATTCACCATGGTACGGATGTAAAAATTCGCCCACCAATTTTCGGTTATGTCGTAAAACTCCTTCTTGGTGTTACGAATTTTTTCCTGACAGTGTATTTACTGTCTTCTGACTTTGGTACCTTCTTACAGACAACCGCTCATCTGCGGACGGTCCTAAAGAGCTTCTGACGCCTTTTGCTAGATCATTTATACACGTTGTAAACAGTACCGGCCCTACCACACTTCGGTTAACCCCGAAATTACATTTATATCTGTCGGTTTTTTCTTCAGTTAAGAACGAATTCAGTTGCAAATATGGTCCGATACGCGTTAAAAAACAATTTCCACTAAATGGCAGTTCGGAACGGTGTTAAGTGGCTTCTTAAAGTCGAAAACACAGCGTACACGTGAGCACCAATATCTGCAGTGCTGTCATGGAGGAACAGAGTGAGCTGAGATTCGCAAGATGTTTGTGGAACCGTCATTTGTTTCTGTAGATGAAATATTCGCTCTCCAAAACCGTCCTAATATATAAGCATAAAACATTTTCTGTAATTCTACAACAGTCTGACGTCAACGAACGGACAGAGAGGGAGGATGGAGGTGGAAATGGACAAAGTGGGGGGAGGAAACGTTGGATAGAGGCGGGAGGACGAGGGGGACCGAGCAAGGGCGAGGAGGAGATGGACAGAGAGAGGGGAAGCGAAGACATAGACAGAGAAAGTGAAGAGGAGGAGATAGGCAGCATGAGGGAGTAGATGCAATGTGACAGAGAAGGAACAGAGAGAGGGAGCAAGAAATGAAAGAGGGGCAGGAGGAGATAAGAGAGGAGCAGAAGGAAATGAGTGAGTGGCAGGAGGGGATGAGAAATTGGCAGGAGGAGACGGGGGCAGGAGTGAAAGAGAGAGAATAGGAGGGGATGAGGAAGAGGCATGAGATGACAGAGAGACGGGAGAGAGAGGTAAGGAGGGGATGAGAGGGGGGACAGGCCAGAGCGTGGAGACAGCTCAACAGAGAGGTGGAGGAGGAAATAAACACAGAAATGGGAGTCTTGTTTCAATGGTCAATCTTTTTTAATTGTCGCCTCAGAGTAGCACTAGTACACAATGTCGACACTTTTTCAATCTCTGTGTTCCCCTACAGTTTTTACCCTCTACAGCTCACTAAAGTATTATGGAAATTATTTCTTCACCTTTTAAAACACTCCTGTCATCCTACCCCTTTTTAAGCTAATTATTTTCCATATGTCCCTTTCCTCGCCAATTCTGCGGAGAAGATCCTACTCCATCTCTTATCAATTGAATTTTCAACTTTCTTCTACACCATCACACTTCAAACTTACGATTCTCTTTTACTCGAAGTTTCCTACAGGTCATGATCCTTTTCCGAGCAATGTTTGGCTACGATTACACATTCTCGGAAATGTCTTCCTTAAAAAATTATCTTTTAGCCTTCAATGCCGAGTCTGCCAGTGTTAAGTTGCTTTTTATGTCCTCATTCCTTTGTCCATCTCATGTTAATTTGCTTCGAAAGCAGCAGATTCTATTGACCTCACCTATGTCGAAGTTCCTCTTTCCGTAAGTATATTTTCTGCTACTTTCGTATTTCTTCGCTTTACTGTCTGCCCATAGACTTCTCATAAGGCGATTTCTTCTATTTAACAGGTCCTGAAAATCTTTCTCGCTAATGACAGCAGTGTAATCAGCAAATCGCACCACTTACTCTGATTTCGACTGAATTTTAATCCCATTTTTGAACGTTTCCCAAATTTCCGTCATTCATTCATTGATGTATGGATTGAACAGTGAATTGAAAAGCTGTATGCCTATCCCATACCCCTTGTTATCCGCGCAATTCATTCTTTGGCTTCCATCTGTCTTTCTCCCAATTTGAATATTCGTCTGCTTGGCACTTCCACAAATGCTTATAAAATTAATGAACGAATGTTATCTGTACCTTTAACCTTACTTAACTGCAAGTCTTCTGAAGCTCTGTTAAACTCTTCACTTCTTCCTGTATCTCTATGTCTTCCATACAAACCTCAATTTTTTTCTGTCACATCAGACTATTCCTGCCCTTCGCAGAGGCTTTCAGTATCTTCTTCCCATCTGTATGGGTTATTCAAAGATTAAAATTTCTGCACCGAAGTACCAGGAATAACAACGTCTCGTTAAAGTCCTAGTTAAATGTGTCTTGTTAGTCTAGTATGTAGGAAATGATGTAGTACAATGAATCTCGCACTTGCAGGTTTCAGTAGGTCTAAAATCTTCACTACAATTGAAAAATATTTATAAGTTTTCTCGTGGTGAATTTTCAATATTATGGTAAGTAATAAATTATCGTTACTGAACTGACAATTCCAATAAAAAAAACAGGTAACGTGCGTGCTTCGAAATCGAGACGCCACAGGATCGTATCTTGGCCGGACCACGAGTTTTTCAATCTTCATATTAACCTAACCTATACCTCTCAACAATGTTAGGTATTACCAGAAACAAGAAGTGGCTCCACCCTCTTGGGCTGTAGATCCCCTTCCCTTGGTTGGAATACTGGGACAGGTTACTGATACGCAAGTCGCCACAGTAGCGTGGACCTCTCGATGTCGAGGCACGTGCGTAACCGCTTTTTTTATTGGTATTTTCAGATCAGTAATACACTTCCTAGTCATCATTATATTAAAAAATAATCAGCGAGGAAACTTCTTAATATTTTTGCCGGCTTAGTAAAGATTTTAGTCCTACTGACACCTCTCAGTGCGAGATTCAAGGTATAACATCATTTTCTACACGCCGCATTGAAGGTACACAGTGTCATTTAACTAGGACTTTTACAAGTGATTGCACTAGGCCGCTGAGCCGCTCGAAATTATCATTATTATTTATATACACATTTAAGCCTATACAGAACCGTCATAGCGTGAGACTTCTCGTCCTTGTGCAGGTTTTTTCTTTTCTGTCCTGAAGCAGTCTATCCGACGCATCATTTTAAAATTCTTCGCATCTTTTCTGCAGCCACTTCGCACTGCCTTCCTTGAAATTCTTATTTAATTCACTTGTACTTTAATAATTTTGCTTAATTCCTGTCTTTCTCCGCAACATTTTTGTACTTTTTTCTTTCGTCGATCAATCGAAGTATTTCTTCTGTTACTCAAAGTTTCATCGCAGTTTCTTTCCTTGGACCTACATTTGTCTGTCTTGCCTCTTTTCGGAAAAGTACATTCCTCTTCCTCTGAAATGCCTATTGTGCTATTTAGTACCGCAGTATCTTCAGCCTTAGAGAACTAATGTTTTCCATCGGCCCACAATCCTTCACAGTCACACTTCTTCCCACAATGATTCTTTTGAACTATCCTCCTAGCTTCAGTATACTCTTCCTCATTCTTTAATTCTGATTTGAGTCTAAAAACACTCCTGGACATGCCTTGGAATCCAGCATTTCGGTGTCTCTGACTGACCATGATGTAAACCAGCTGAAATCGTTCCCTGTCTCCAGGCCTTTTCCACAACGTTGGCAGTATGGGGCGTGCTCCATCCTGCACGAACCATTGTATTCTCAATGGAAGACGTGAGGGCATGAGTTGACGAAAGAACTGGTTTCACAGCATGTATAAGTAGCGTTCATTGGTTACTGTAGCACTGAAGAAGAACGGACCAATCACTCTATGGCTTGACATCACGACCGACATGCATACTTTCTCCCCGTAGATGTCTTTCGTGTGGATTATTCGCGGAGCTTCACGTGCCCAGAATCGAACGTTCTGTTTGTTCACTACACCGTTCACGTAAAAGTAAGCTTACTCAGAAAACCATATGTTGTGTAGCACTGCCTCTTGGTCTTGCTCTATTGCCCACCTTTCAAACTGCGGTCTCCTCTCATTATCATTAGCAGTAAGCTTATGCACCACAGTCATCTTGTACTCACACAAGCGAAGGTCGTATTGAATAATTCTTTGTACAGATCCTCGTGAAATTCCCAACTCGACACTGGCTATTCTTGTTGAGTTACTCGGACTACGAGTCAAAGCCATTCGAACTGCTTCAGTCTTTTGCGTACAGTACCTGCATGTGGCCGCTGATACTCCAAAATAGATCCAGTATCTTCAAATTTTTTATGTAATCTGCTTATTTTCTGTGGGCTGGGAGCCCTCCATGTGCCGAAATGAGCACGAAATCTCTGTGTCAATGTAACGCTGTTCGTCGCGGCAAACAGTAACACAATCTTCGTCTTCTGTGCGACGGTCAACCGTCCCTCGTCCGCCATCGCGGCAAACTGGAATGGCGGATTCACTACGGGAGCGATGAACTCACAACGACATCTGGCGTAATTTCCATGAACTGTACGAAGTTGAGCGCACAATTTGAAAGCTAGTGCCACAATAGTATTCTTGTCAGATCAAAATTCAGTCGCGTGACATATCTTGGGCCCCCCTGTAAATGGGCTATTTTTGGTGGATTAGGCTGTAGACAATCTGGCAAGATTCCTACAACACTTTGCACTTACAGTATTTGCAAAAATGTAAGGGGTTCGATTTCAAAGAGAATTCAAAGAATAAGACCTATAAAAAACTCGTAAATAGATAAATTGAAGTACACATAGTTCAGGGGGTCCCATGCAGCCGACTGATACCCCTAGGACGAAGGTTTCACGAAATAGCTGTCGTGTGTTCGTGCAATTGTCGACTTGAAAGAGGAACCCATCACTAAACATCAGCTGTAGGGCGTCGTGCTCATGCAGTTGTCGTGTTGAAAGAGGAATGCATCACTAAACATCAGCTGTAGGGTAGAGCAATATGTTAGAGAATTCTGCCAGGATAGAGCACAGCCGTCATTTTATCCTGGATTACGAAGACAGGCAGCTTCCGTATTTTTTGCTGTCTCCAATCATGACACACTTCTCCTCTGAACAGTGGGAATGCATGCCTGAAGCGAGTGTTGATACCTAACCATCTTCATACTCTTCTACAACTATCACCTGACGTCTGATATACACTGCACACCTCGATAATGAGAGCATGGCTCCTTTGAAGCATATTCCATTACTGTTTGAAACGCATGATTCCACTCTGGACTGACTCGTCTCATATTTATTTCATTTATTTAATTAAGTTTTCGAATTTGGGACATTCTTGTACATGCTAAATACAGAGTGAGGCATAGAGGATGGACTTTTTAAAAAAGAACAGTATAACGCTACTTGTGCTCAAAATTATTTTGTTTACAGAATAATACTCAAATGATGTTGCCGTTTTACACCATTGATGCTTGAAAACATCATCTCCCATGCTCTTCTCAAGCAACATTGGTCTGTCAATTTGAGCGACTCCCACGCAAATTGCTTCCTTTAGTTCTTGAAGTGTACATGGCTCATGTTCGAACAAACGTGGCTTGGGACTCCACAAAAACTAGTCGCACATGGAAAAGGCTGGGCAACAAGGAGGACAACAATGTCACCACACTGGGAAATAACGCGATCACAGAAATCAGTCCGAATAGCTTCCATTGACTTCCTTGCTGGGTGGGCTGTGGCCCCGTCCGTCTGAAGCCAAACTCGCTAAATAGGAATATCATCTTAGTTCAGCCATGAAAATTACACTGAACAACAAATCTGAAGTGAAAGTGTGCAAATTCCATGATTTTTAGTTATGTTTATCTCAGTACAAAATGACACAAAATCATCATCTTCATTAATATTTAGCTCTAGTTTCTTAAAAACGTAATATATATTTTTGTATAAATAACTCACAAACTAAATATGCATTCGTGTTCCAAGATTCAACATAATAAAATTTTAAGTGAATAATTACTTGAATTATGTGTTCTGCATTGATAAATTTCATTGCCGTTCTGGAAGTACAAAAGTAAAATATTAAGAAAAAATAGAGATCATATTACATGAACGAAAATACTTTGTAAGTCTACTTTGTACCAGCACTATATAAAGCACAAAAGACAATCTATAAATTACTGGTCACTAATTTATCTAAAGGATTAAAAATGTTAAATGTCCATATGTATAGTATATACAATTACATATTTTGTTCAGAGATAAATTCAGAAGATGACTGTTTTCTCTTCACTTGACATTTATACACATACTCGGGAACATCCCCTATGACAGTCCAGCATCAATCTGCTAAAATAGTAGGGCTCCACTTTCCGGCATACCCCTTCTCAAATGTGACAATATCTTCATGAAATCGCTCCCCACCACAATCTTAAGGGAAGAAGTCAAGATGACTATGTAAGAATTGCATTTTCAATTACATGTTGCTACCAATTTTTCATAAGATGACGACATGTTATCCACAATCTCCTTGTAATTTATTGCTCGTTTGTTCCCTAAGACCTGTAAACAGACTGTCTTAAAACATTCCCATGCATGAACCCCATCACCTTGTATGATTCCATCAAAAGTATGGACTCCAAAAAGCTATCGAATATGTGGGCCTACAAAGATGCCCTCTTAAACTTTGGCATCACTTAAGTAAGGGAATTTTTGCCATAAGTACTTAAATGTGTCACCATCTCTGTTCTTTCCCTTAACAACGTTTTTCAGAAGACCCAACTTGATGTGCAAGAGCGGAAGCAGAATCTTTTCAGTGTCTACTAGAGGTTGACTTTTGATGTTCTTTATACCTGGTTGAAGAGATTTTCTGGTTGGCCATTCATGTTTACTGTAATGAGATGCACGAGCTCGGCTAGCCCATGCACAGAGAAAGCAGCAATTTTAGTATATCCTAACTGCATACCTCATAGCAGGGCAACCGCTTTCAAGTCACCAAAAATCTGCCATTGAGAGTCATTATACTTGATGGCTTCTAGTAAAATTACAAAACAAAGTACAAGTAAGACCAGGGGGCAATAATATAATCCATTGTTACTATTTATTATGACTTTGACAAACCATTATAGTATTTGATTTTAAATTTAACATAAAAATCCGTATGTAATTATCTCACCATAATAAAACAGTGTAAAATGAAAACCAGAGCAAATTTTGAATTGTCTTTGTGATATTCGTGATCAGCACATTAGAACTGACAGGAATTGGCTATTTTCATTGGATTTACATTTTCATTGTTGCACAGTGTTTTCTGTCTACGGTGATCTGAGGTTACAGTTACAGTGTTCCAGTTGTCGTCTTGCAAAAAGTATGGATCAATAACTCCGGTCTCGCAAACTGACATATGGCCGGTAGAGCAGTGTGCTGACAACATTCCCTCCATATCCACCTCCAGTGATGTCAGTGGGCTGAGGATGACACGACGGCCGGTCGGTACCGTTGGGCCTTCATGGCCTGTTCAGGCGGAGTTCAGTTTTTTTTTTGGACCAAAATCGTCTTTACTGGTTATAACACACTAAACAGTCTTCTTGGCACTATGTAATGGTTTCTCATGAATTACTTTTGGATTATCACTTGCCTAGTAACGATATTTCTGCTGATTTACAACGGCGTTCAACTCACAATGAGTTTCATCACTCATAAACAAAATGTTGTTGTTGTTGTGGTCTTCAGTCCTGAGACTGGTTTCATGCAGCTCTCTATGCTAATCAATCCTGTGCAAGCTCCTTCATCTCCCAGTACCTACTGCAACCTACATCCTTCTGAATCTGCTTAGTGTATTCATCTCTTAGTCTCCCTCTACGATTTTTTCCCTCCACACTGCCCTCCAATGCTAAATTTGTGATGCCTTGATGCCTCATGACAAGTCCTACCAACCGATCCCTTCTTCTAGTCAAGTTGTACCACAAACTTCTCTTCTCCCCAATCCTATTCAATACCTCCTCATTAGTTATGTGATCTACCCACCTAATCTTCAACATTCTTCTGTAGCACCACATTTTGAAAGCTTCTATTCTCTTCTTGGGCAAACTATTTATTGTCCATGTTTCGCTTCCATACATGGCTACACTCCATACAAATACTTTCAGAAACGACTTCCTGACACTTAAATCTATACTCGATGTTAACAAATTTCTCTTCTTCAGAAAAGCTTTCCTTGCCTTTGCCAGTCTACATTTTATGTCCTCTTTACTTCGATCATCATCAGTTATTTTGCTCCCCAAATAGCAAAACTCCTTTACTACTTTAAGTGACTTATTTCCTAATCTAATTCCCTCAGCATCACCCGACTTAATTCGACTACATTCCATTATCCTTGTTTTGCTTTGTTGATGTTCATCTTATATCCTCCTTTCAAGACACTGTCCATTCCATTCAACTGCTCTTCCAAGTCCTTTGCTGTCTCTGACAGAATTACAATGTCATCGGCGAACCTCAAAGTTTTTATTTCTTCTCCCTGGATTTTAATACTTAATCCGAATTTTTCTTTTGTTTCCTTTACTGCTTGCTTAATATACAGATTGAATAACATCGGGGAGAGGCTACAACCCTGTCTCACTCCCTTCACAACCACTGCTTCCCTTTCATGCCTCTCGACTCATAAAACTGCCATCTGGTTTCTGTACAAATTGTAAATAGCCTTTCGCTCCCTGTATTTTACCCCTGCCACCTTTAGAATTTTAAAGAGAGTATTCCAGTCAACATTGTCAAAAGCTTTCTCTAAGTCTACAAATGCTAGAAACGTAGGTTTGCCTACGTGTTCCAACATTTCTACGGAATCCAAACAGATCTTCCCAGAGGACGGCTTCTACCAGTTTTTCCATAAAATAATGCTGTCATTTTGCTGAAGTATGGCCTCCATCTCTAGAGAAAAATTTGGCCGTTGTACATAATCTCTAGGGTGAAGTTGTTGCATCGTGGCCGTTTTATAGGGATGAAATTGCAGACCAATATGCAAAATACGCCTTACTCAACGATTACTGAGTCGCAGTCCACCAGAATGTCTCCTAGCAGATTGATCAGGCCTACGGCGCATGGCTTGCCGAACTTTTCCAACATTTCCTGCAGCGCGTACTGAGCGAGGAGCCCGTGGTGGTTTTTTGTTCATCACTATTCCTCGTAAACGAAATGACTCCGCCCAACGTAATATGGTGTTATAAATGGGAAGTCCATCATGTCTTGCAAGATTGAAATGGCAATGAAACTCACGCCGAACAGCCACAACAGATTCATTAGTACACACGAAACTATCGTAAGCAAACACACAATGTTGCAGAGTCCACGGCTCTATGACCTCCGCTAAACAGAATGGCTGGGGCTATCAAATACGTTATCACGCCAGTCCCTTCACTGCTACTACTTGGGCCTGAATAGTATTTGCTCTAAAAACATCCATCTTTTCTGGCTTAACCAGTATAACAGCTCTAATTATGAGCAGCCTCAGCTATTTCAACAATAAGACTGTCAATTTCCGTTTCAAAATTGCCTCCACACTAGATAGCTATTGCATGATTTATTTTAGCTGTGTGTCTAGGGCCTAGGCTGTATAATGTCATGAGAAAGGGACAGGAAAGTTTCAGTAACTCCAGACCAGTGCACGGGAGGGAGAGAAGGCTGTCGTTTCCGTTTCTAAGACAAGTGCCGCCAAGAGTCGGTGTGGCGTGTGCAGAACAAGTAGCCCACCGTCTGTTTTGCGTAGACCAGTCGCCAGAACACCACAGGTCGCAAACTTTTTCTCTGAATACAGTGGACTTTTTTTTTTTTTTTTCATTTAACTTACAGAAGAACCCACCGTCTAGTAGCTATGGTGGGTTGTATGTCTTCTACAATATGTAGCGTTAGTAGCACTCATGGTCTCTTAGCCGGTGTGAGAACTTCTAGATGGTCGTAAAAGTTCTCACACCGTTGGCCCGTCCCTAGCCACGTGGAGGCGGACCAGATTTCTTCCTCGGTGTGCCACTAACCTTCTTCTGTTTGTTATTCCCCTTTTTTTTATTTATATTTTTAATGCAGAAAAAACTCTAAAACAATTTTGAAAATTTAAGATTTAGAAATATATAAAATCAAAGAAGAATGAAATTAACATGATATATATAAACTTAATATCTATTTCTTTGGCAGATGGCTAAGGCAATGTAACTAAGAACTGCAAGCTCTGGTTCCACAGAAAGCCACACCCGTATGAGGGCTCGGCAAATCCTCGAGCCTGTCATAGTGGATGTGGCTCCTGTACATTCGAACTCTAGATTCATTACTCTTATGAAACGTCCCCTTTGAACAATTTATATATATGACTGTGCTTAACCTGACACACAATATTTTTAGCGCAACGCAATCTGACTTTCAAAATTCCCTACTAAAGAATGGCCCTGACAAACATTAAACTATACCTTTCACAAATCACTTACCTCACAAAAATCTTCGCTGCTCAAGCTACTGCAATACAGCGAGCGCCACTACTGCCAGCTAAATAAAAGATTCAAACTACTGAAGGCACTAACTACTGATAGGGGTAGTTAGCAAATGAAAGATATTAATAGAGAGCAAACAATGTATTTACCTTAATATCATCACAAGTCATAATATATATATCAGTTCATGACAAATTACAAACCTCCGCCATCTCTCTCCCCACATCCACCACTGCTGGCGGCTCACCTCCAACTGCGCAACGCTACGCGCTGTTCACATCCAGCTGCCTAACACTACAATGGCGAGAATTACAACAATGCAAAGCAGCCACAGACTGCACACAGCACAGCCAGTGATTTTCATATTGAGCGCTACGTAACGTTGCCAATAAGAAAACATAAACAGCCTACTTACATAGAGAAAACATAAACAGCCTACTTACATACTTACATAGAGAAAACATAAACAGCCTACTTACATAGCCCCCATGCTCCCCACAAAAAATTTTACAAATTTTTTTTGGGCAGTGGCCAATAATGATTTGATAAAATTTTTCATAATTACAATAACAAAGATATCAAATGCATACACTTATTGATACAATGTTGGTCAAAAGCTAAAATTTTCTCACAGTCCATAAAGACAGTACTAATCATTCATCATAATAGTAATTACCGTTTTTTCTACAAAGTCTCATTAGTAAAAGAAATTGCACACAGAAGTAGTGGATTTCCATGCAGTCTTGAAGAAGTAGTGTTGTCCTTCCAACAGAAAGACAGCAGAGCAAACCCACAGCAGAGTCAGTCGAAGTTTTGAAGAATATTGATAGGTAGGTCATCACAGAGCAGACCCACTGTAGTCCTGGTAGAGAGTATGGTATTGGTGGGGCATCAAAGATGCAGACCCACTCTAGTCCTTGTAGAGATAATGGTACTGGTGGGTCATCAAAGGTGCAGACCCACTGTAGTCCTTGTAGAGATAATGGTACTGGTGGGTCATCAAAGGTGCAGACCCACTGTAGTCCTTGTAGAGATGGCCAGCAGCCATCTGTTGCGATCTGTTGCGACTGTGCAGGTGCACAATCACCATCGAAGAGTCTTGCGAACAATATAGCAAGTCCATAACCACCACTTGTGCATTCACAAAGTTTTTGGAATTGTCCTTAGAACCAGCAATGCTGTTATCCAGTCCCTTGCTGAATTAGTAACACACGTGCAAACACTAACAGTCCCAACTTCTCACATATTGTCCATATACTATGACCAACAGAAATGTGTGCAGTGAAATGTTACTAACAAGTTAATAATATCATGAACTGGTGACAATTACAATTTTATAACATAAGAATACAATTACAAAGGTACAAAATACATCATTAAAGAACATAGCAATATAGATAACATTTGTAGTAATAGGGGCTTTACAAAAGAATAGAAATAGACATATACGTCAGTGTTACAAAAATAGTGACATAAGTACATACATAAAATAATGAGAATAGTTTTCGAAACATTAATTTCACACATGAACATTGAAACAGAACAGAATTGTAAACAACTTTACAAAGAAAATAACATATTATTAATGCAACTTATATTTGAGGATAACAGTATTCCTCCTCATAGTGAATATAGCTTAGTATTAGAAGAGAAAAAAAATTCTATGAAACAGTACACAGAGACAGGAAGAAAACAAATACTCAAGGGTACACAAACACATAGTGGGATAACACCAATAGGAAAGGACAGGGTTCGTTTTCAGTGTAACATTTGGTACTGCAGTCCAACCCAAAACTTCATATATCTTTCCTCTTATTTCATCCTTTGTTTCCACCAAAAAAAATTCTAACTAAGCATGCTTTCTGTGTTTATATGTTCACACATTTCTTACCTCATTTTTATTTTCCATTATCTTACCTCATCATTTATTTCCAAGAAAATCCTACCTAAACCTGTTTTCTCAATGCATTTCTTCCAATTCATCGCAACTCATTCTCTTAGAGGCTACCCCCTCTTAAGCTAACTTAAATCTACTGAGCTCAGATGCTAAACTAAGGAACGAGGCAATGCAGCAGCACAAAACAATTAACACAAGCAGCAATGACAAAAAATACAGATTGGCAAAGCTAGCAGCAGCAAATGTAATAACTTATATCAAAACATGACATAGCTCAAGCAGAAAAAATAGTACACTAAAGATAACAATGCAGATAAGGGAAATGTATAATCACATCTTAATGTCTATGTAATTAAAGTGGTGCACCACAAGAAGTTATTCTACCAAAAAGTTACCAATTACTTGAAAAGAAAATTATGAATGCAGTTACTAGTTCCTTCTTATTGTTCTTTCCTTTCCAAGTGCTCCTTTTTTAAAGAATGTGGATCATAAAATAATTATTTAATAGATCTGTTGACAGAAAGTGTTCACATTAGCAAATGCATTTAATTTTATTTTATGAAACCAATGCTGCAACACAGCTGGAAAACAGATGTCAAATGAAATAAGCAATTACGCAAACCAAAGCATAAAAACATCATTCAATAGCTATGTGGCATTTCGTAAGTCAGTAGCTCTCAATTCTCGTAGAAAGACACTTGTCATTATCAGGTTTGCAGATGTAAGAATATTTCCAAGGATAATGGCCTCCCCTTTTTTTTTGTGCTACCTGTGCCGCTGAAAAGGGCTCGCAATAATGGCTTTTTCTCCAGGCGTCTGACACAGCTGGGTGCCCGCGACGCATTACGTGCAGGTGGTCACTTAACTTTCGTACGGAAATATTTACGACAGGAGATTCTGCTACCGTGGTAGTCGCATATAAAAATATTTCACAGGTCAAGAATTAGCGTTGCAAATCTGTAGAAACAAAACCCTATAAATATAACAGTGTCCAAAAAAATTTTCAGTGGCATTGTGATACATTCATGCATGATTCACACATGTACACACATTTCATAATTCTAAAGTACGATTCTTGGTTTCCAACATCCTTTTCCATAAGTCAGAGTCCCTAATCACTATTCATTACTCCTTACCTTATTACACATATACGTATCCATCGACACTCGTCAATATTTCGTCATTATAAATATGAAGCATAATCAAATAAATCATATAGCCTCAGCCTATTAATCATAAACATACCTCAGCAGCATAATACACATCGTCGTCGTAAAAATAACATCATAACACCTCAGTCAAATCTCAAAATCGTCGTAGCTTCCTCCAATAATTAAAAAAAATTCTCTGCTCATGTCAAAAGTGTCATCTGCCTCAAACGTACTTTAAAAATCATAATCCCTTTACCAAATACATCATTCAAAGCTCTCATAGTATCACAATGGTTCCGAAAAAATATGAACAGTTTACAAAGTACAGACAAAATACAGTTTCATAAGTGTGAAGTTATCCAACTGTGTAATTAGGTAAACATCTGTCACTGATATAGTAAAAATAAATGTTTGTCTCTCTCAGTTAAATGATCAGATAGCTGTGTAAATTGTGTGTTAGAGAAATATGGTACCGATGTGTAAAGTTGTATAAGCAAATACCATATTAGCTAGGGTTCCTTGTGGTTGCCACACACATGGTACACAAAGTAAGCGTGTACCCCCCTGAGGATTAATGTAATTATACCCTCAGGTGCTACAGATTATTGCAATGGAATGAAATGTATCACGGAAAAACTTTGTATCATTGTGTTTCAAATATCTTTGAAAATAAATGTTTTTAGTACAAAATTGATCACTCAAATACGTGTCCTGTAGCGCTAAATGTGCGTCTTGTTGCAACATAATCTGTGTGGAAGTGTCGTAGTTTTCGTCCTCCGAAAGCTAAGTTCTGCAGAAGCCAATGTACTTACCTCATGATAAACAAAAGTGAAATGCTTTGCGTATAGATATCATACTTATTACGCTTATTGCCGTGATGAAGAAAGTACTGTGCTGTAACGTATTGTTGTGCTACAGAAAAGGCTGTCTCCTTGTAGCTATACCATAAAAGTTACTACTAAAACATGTTTTACTTTCCAGAATAATACAGAAAAACTGTGCAGATATAAAACAGAAACACCGCAAAATCAACATTGTACATTGTCACTCATTAGTAGCGTCGTGATAAAAATCGTGTAGCTATCACATAAACTAACCTCTGTGTCATCTGGTATCTCTCAGAAAGCACTTTAAATTCAGAATGTATTTTCAAATAAACCAAAATGTTGCATTAAAATCTCATTAGCAGTACTGGTAAATGTTCTAAGTATGTGAGCCTTATAGTCGTTACGTAATCGTGCAACAAACAAGCAAGAATGTACACACACAATAACACTGTGACGTCTGTTTACTATAACAATGCATTCGTCATTTCTGTTTAAATAAGTTCTCTTGGTTCTTGATTGGATATTTAACTTCAAACATTGTTGCATGTTAACAGTTTCTTAAGTCTGACAAAGCATACTAAAAATGTGAAGTGAAAAGTTATATGACAAAGACAAAGTTAAAAAGCAGATTATCTTTCAATAAATGGTTTTACATGTGAAATGTGGTGTAAACCTTTACTCTTCCTAATACGCAGAGTTTCAACTTCAACGCAATTATCATGTGGTATACGTCGGATTCTGTATGGTCCATTGTAAACTAGAAAGAATTTGTGACTCAAGTGTTTCTTCTTATGTGACAATGAATGAGCTTTAATGAGAACTTTCTGACCAATATACAATTTCTTTGCATTTGCTTTACCGTGTAGTTTTCTCCTTTTGTCTGCTGCAGATTTTATATTTTTAAGAGCCAAATCAATTATGTCTTTGTGTCGAAGTTTACGTGTATTCGGGAAAGGTACAAGCTCTCTGATTCTGTTCGGTGGTTCTTCATTCTTCAGTACAAGAGTAGGTGGTAAAGCAGTGGAATCATGAGGCATTTCATTCAGCACGTTTTGAAATAAGTGTAAATATCTGTCCCAATGCTGATGCTTTGTGTGACAATAAAGCCTGCAAAGCTTATTGATTTCTTTCATAATCCGTTCGGAGGGGTTACAATGTGGTGAGTACAATGAAATAAAAACAGGTTTGATTTTATGGTTGCGAAGCATGCGTGACCAAACAGCAGATCTAAATTGCGGTCCGTTATCTGAAATGACTTTAGCAACGTGGCCAACTTCACGTAAGAAATTTTTAACAAAGGCGTTGGATACAGACCGTCCAGTGGCTTTACGTAACGGAGTGAAAGAAACAAATTTTGAAGTAAGTTCAACAGCGACTAGAACGTACGAAAATCCATTAGATGTTCTGACAAGCGGTCCCAAGAGATCAACAGCAGCAAATTCTTTTAATTTAGAAGGAATAATAGGAAACAACGGAGCACGATGTGAGACAGTAGATGGTTTCGCCTTTTGACAAAGTTTACAAATAGATAAGACTCTTCGAATTCTTTTTTCCATATTGTTAAAATAACAAGTCGTTCGAAGAATATGATAACATTTTCGTGGACCAAAATGTGCGTAGCTGAAATGAATGTACCAAATGAGCTTATTAACAAAATCGTCTGGAATGCAAAGTACCCATAGCTTGTCATCAACAGTGCAGCGTTTGAAGAGTATGTTGTTTCTAACCAGGTAATAATGCCGAATCTGTGTGTGTGTCTTTTCATGCCATTTGCTCTTGATGTCTTTCCAAATCGGATCTTTATCTTGTTCACGAGCAATGTCCTTTAAAGATGTGGTGATGAAGTTTTCAAAGGCGACTTTCTGAATGTAAAGAATACTGAAATTTTTCTCGAGGTTGCCTTCTGTGGTACTTTTCTCAAGCCCAGCCGGTGCGCGTGACAGTGCGTCCGCAACAATGTTCTCCTTGCCGGGAATGTAGACTATTGTGAAGCGGAATTCTTGCAGAAACAATGCCCAACGTTTTAACCTGTCATGATTTAATTTTGAAGACATAAGAAATTGTAATGCACGATGATCACTGTATACTTTTACGTGCTTACCAGAAAGAAAGAAACGGAATTTGTTAAATGCCCAAACGATAGCTAAAGCTTCTAATTCAGTAACGGAATAATTTTTTTCAGATTTTGTTAGCACTCGGCTAGCAAAAGCAATGGTTTTCTGAACAGTAGTGTCATTTTCTGTGGCTTCTTGAAATAAATGGGCACCAAGACCGACTTTAGAAGAATCCGTGCTAAGGCAGAAATCTTGTGACAGATCTGGATGAGCTAAGATTGGCGCGTGAAGTAACGCTTCTTTCAAAGAATTGAATTCCAACTGTGCTTGTTCGTCCCAGTTCCAAATAGTATTTTTTCCAGTGAGAGAACAAAGTTTTGGTGTAACAAGAATTTGCATATTCAGAAAACGACGGTAAAAATTTACGAGACCTAGAAAACTGCGGACTTGTCTTTTTGTAGATGGAACTGGAATGGCTCTGATTGCTTCTAACTTTTCAGGATCCGGCTGAATGCCTTCAGAAGAAATAATATGTCCCAAAAACTTCACTTTTGTCCTACCGAATTCAGACTTTTCCAAGTTAACTGTAATTCCAGATTCTGCAAAAATATGTAACAAACTGTTGAGAATGCGATTATGTTGTTCCCATGAAGCTTCTGCTATCAGAATATCGTCCACATATAAGGTGATGTGACGTTTTAAGAACTCAGGTAATATGGAATTTAACCCACGAATGAATGCTGCCGAAGAAATGTTCAAACCAAAGGGAAGTTTCCGAAACTGATAACAAACGCCGAAACAAAGGAAAGCTGTGTATTTTCTGCATTCTGGATGAAGTTCGATCTGATAAAAGCTGGATCTGAGATCAATGGAAGACAACACTTTTACACCATTAAAATTTTGAAGAAGTTCTTCCATCGTCTGCGGCCTGTCTGTTTCAGGAATAATGATAGTATTGATTTGTCTCGAATCTAAGACAAGTCTGATCGATCCATTTTTCTTCTCAACAACATGTAACGGATTGTTGTATGAGCTTACTGCAGGCTCAATAATGCCCTCGTCAAGCATAGATTGTATTTCTGTTCTAACACGGTCCCTATAATGCGCCGGAATTACGTATGGTCTAACACAAAATTTAGTATGCTCACGAACACGAAATTGGTATTGAAATCCCTTGATTGTTCCTGTTTTATGAGTAAAAACTGTGGGATGTTCTTGTAAAATCTCAAAAAGGTCCTGCCTATTAGTGTCATTACAATTCTCAATTGCTTGAATTTTATTCTGAATTAACTCATTAATTTCAAATATGCCGTCGATGTCATCCCTGTCAGTACTTGCAGAGTGATTGTTAGTGTCAAGTTCCGTCGAAAATTCCGAACTGTTGTCTAACAGAAGGTAAAGCCGATTAATTTCCTCGTCATGGTTTGAGAGCCAATCTTCAAATTTCAAAGCTACTGACTTACCTTCTTTTTCTAAACTTATTTCAGCATCGTGAAAGTTTAAGATTGCTTTGTATTCATTCAAAAAGTCTACTCCCAGTATAATTTCCGTCGACAATAATGGAACAATAAGAAAGTTCATAGAGAAACTGTGGCTTTGACAAAAGAATTCTAAGTTGGTTTGTTGGCGTACATCTACACTTTTTCCAAAGATTGCACCTTGTAATTTAATCTTACGTAACGGAAGTGTGGGGCAATCGTTCGATTTGTTGCATTTGCTAAAGGCTGTTTCACTGATTACTGAAATGGGACTGCCAGAGTCAAGTACTGCCGTAAATTTTATGTCATTTACTGTAATGTGAATCACAGGATATGCAATGTTGTTATGTTTTATGTCGTGTTCCTGGAGTAAGATGTCCCTAATGTCTTCCATTTTTACGTAATTACTAGCTACGGCAGCTGCGTCGTCAGTTTCATAAGTATGTTTTGTGGCTGCCAGCGGTGTGAGTCATTGCCTATTGTCTCTTTGTTGGCGCGCGTCGTTATTGGGATTTGGAGACCTAACTTCTACAAATTCACCTCCTCGAGAGGGCCCTGCCCTGTTTAAATCCCGCCAGTTCTGATGCAATTCAGGTCTGTCGTTACGATCACATCGTCTGTCGTCATGTCGATAGCTCCTGTAGTTTCTTTCTTGTCGGTTAAGTGGTGGAGAATTTCTCCCTGAATCGTAACTGCGCGCTGGACCGTTGCGTCTAAAGTTATTCTGTCTCCCTTGATAATAATTGTTTTGGTTCCCATATTGTCTGTTTCTCTGATTGTCTCTGTGATAGTCATTACCACGGAGAGGTGATCTTTCCCTGTAATTATTACTACTCTGCCAACGGTTGTCATACGGGTGGTGTCTGTTTTGGTCACGATATGTGTTGTGAGAATAGCCTTGTCGTGTCCAGTTATTATTTCTTTCATCGTGGAATTGTGACAGATGTGACCTGTAATTGTTGTGCTCCTGTTTCCGCGTTCCCCGATTGTCAGTGTCAATTTCCAATTCTTGTAACAGACCCTGAAATGCTTCAATGTCATCTTTGCAACGTCCTGCTAAAATAATATGTCGTAAATGTTCAGGCAATTTGAGTAAGCAAATGCGGATGAGTTCTGAGGGGCTGTATGGGTTTGAAAGATATTGATTCTTATGCAACATGTCTTCAAAATATTTGACAAGACTGGAAAATTCAGATTGTTCAAAGTGTTTCATCATCATGATGCTATGTTTTACACGGTCTTGTGTAGCTTGAGACCAATACGCTGAGAGGAAGGCATGGTAAAATTCTCCTTCACTGTGGCAATCGTGAATTACCGATCGCATTCTTACAGCTGGTTCATTCTCCAAGTAGCCACACATAAATTCTAATCTGTGTTCCAATGACCAGTTGGGAGGGAAACAATGAGAGAATTGATGGAGCCACGCTTGTGGATGAATGTCGTTGGCAGAATTCTTAAACGTTTTGAATTTACGTGTAGTAATGAACAGCTTATAGTCAAAATCATCGTGTCGGGGAGTAGCATCTCGGTCATAGTTACGTCGTGTCGGCGGTTCCATCTCAAAATTCGGTGTACCTTGCCAATTTCTTTCATAATTACCGAAATGCCCTGTGTTATTATTTTGTGGCTTTTGCGTATTTCTAAGTTCCTCTTCCCGTGTTGGAGCGCGAGTGTCTTCTGAAATACGTAATTCTTGTATTACCTGTGTCAGCTGATCTTGTACTTCCCGGATTTCTCTTTGGTGTTGTGTATTAATTTGATTCTGATTTTGTTTGAATTTTCTGATTTGTTCATACTCTTCTGTGTCAGTGAAGGCTACGGGTCTTGTGTCATTCAGATCATCATCTACCTTTGTAGATAAGTTAGTGACCTGATCCGAAAGTTCGGCTACTTTCTCCGATAGTGTACTTATTTCCTCCATGTGTCTTTCTGAACCAATTTTCAGGGTATCTACTGTGTTCTTTAAGTTTTCCTGAGTTCTTGCAAGTTGCGTAACCGAATCGGTAGATGCAACTGAGTCAATTTTAGCTTGCAAGGTCTCATGATTTTCATGAACAATAATTTGCAGTTCTTTTATGGCTGCTTCGTGATTCTCTAATACATTTTCATGACGCAAAAAAATAGGTTGGAAATGCTCACAAATTTGTGTTTTTACGTCATTACAGACTTTTTGACATTTCGATTCAATGTGATGTAACTCAGTAGTTAAATCTTCACGCGTTTGTTCAAGAGTTTGTTCCAATGAGTCTAACTTTTGAAGCTGTTGCTGTGTTTGTCTTTGATTTTGTTCCATTGTGTCTAACTTTTCAAGCTTTTGCTGTGTTTGTCTCTGATTTTGTTCCACTGTGTCTAACTGTTGCTGTGTTTGTCTCTGATTTTGTTCCATTTGTTGCATTAATTGCAATAATAATGTATTAGTGTCTGGAATCTGTTTCTCTACGCTGTTCGGCAGTGCATTTGCACCGGCAACATTCACATTTTGACAAGCAGAAAATGTGTCTTGACTTATTTGAGAAAACGGTGATGACCCAAAACCTGAATCTACAGTATTTGCGAAATTGTGTCCTGTCATTTCGGATTCCTGAGGCGAGCTATTGCCGACCGGTCGATCGATAATGCGTCCCTCTTCACTAATTGTTTCACTGTCCACGCCATTGTTTGCCGCCTGCTCCATTTCCCTGTGCACAGTTACCAAATTACTACTTTGAACATTAGTAAATTCATTACTCGGCGGCGCTGATAAGCTACGCTCGTCATCACTATTATTTCTCAGTTTAGTTTGGAGCCTAGTGTTACGTTTTTCACACGCCATTATTGTCACAGTATTTCACACGACAACACAGAGAAACACAATTTGAAGATCAAAAATAAGAGAACACATTAACATAGCACTGAAAATAATATCTAGTTAATTGCAAGCGCAGCTGCGAAATACTTGCTGCAAATCTACATGCATGCCACAACTGTTATACTGTACAACAATGAAAAACTACAACTACAAAGGAAATTCTCTCTATAATTACGCGCTAGCAATAAACAAAATCTACACTAAATACACAAACTACAAGAAAAAATCAGAAGATTCCAGTGAGGTATCCTAGGCTAAGGGTCGACATATGAAACGTCCCCTTTGAACAATTTATACATATGACTGTGCTTAACCTGACACACAATATTTTTAGCGCAACGCAATCTGACTTTCAAAATTCCCTACTAAAGAATGGCCCTGACAAACATTAAACTATACCTTTCACAAATCACTTACCTCACAAAAATCTTCGCTGCTCAAGCTACTGCAATACAGCGAGCGCCACTACTGCCAGCTAAATAAAAGATTCAAACTACTGAAGGCACTAACTACTGATAGGGGTAGTTAGCAAATGAAAGATATTAATAGAGAGCAAACAATGTATTTACCTTAATATCATCACAAGTCATAATATATATATCAGTTCATGACAAATTACAAACCTCCGCCATCTCTCTCCCCACATCCACCACTGCTGGCGGCTCACCTCCCACTGCGCAACGCTACGCGCTGTTCACATCCAGCTGCCTAACACTACAATGGCGAGAATTACAACAATGCAAAGCAGCCACAGACTGCACACAGCACAGCCAGTGATTTTCATATTGAGCGCTACGTAACGTTGCCAATAAGAAAACATAAACAGCCTACTTACATAGAGAAAACATAAACAGCCTACTTACATACTTACATAGAGAAAACATAAACAGCCTACTTACACTCTATGCAAACAAGAACCATACTACCATGTTCATGATAAATGTGCACTAATATATAATCTTAGGAGTACCTTACCTTTGTTACCAATCATCACATTAACATTAGTTACGAAAACCAGAACAATTTCAGACAATACATAATATTTATACCATTCTATTTCAACAATACACATCTATCTGTATACATTAACACCCAAGTGCGAGGGCTCGGAATTGACTTCGAGCCAGTCACTCTTGGGATGCCAGGACCTTCATTCCATGTCCTCATTCACAACTTCATCTGGGTCAGATTGTGTATTTGAGTCTGTGTCAGTGTCACTCCATTGATGCTGCCTAACCTGTGCACCCTGTCTGACCCGTGCATAAGGACGATCCTCCCTAAACTGTTCATGGAGTACATTTGAAATTTCATTGCTTAAATTGTTCAGTCCCACCCACTCTTCCTGCTGTCTTATTAGACAGTGGACAGCACAGTATGAGAGCCTTCGACTACGCGTTGAAATGCCTGTATAATGAGTCCTGACGAGAACTTCGCCCCATGCGGAATAATGCCCATTTTTATAAGCCAAAGATATTCAGTCAAAGCACCACTCAACAGAATTTTATTTACTGCGGCCTGCAGCGTTCCTAGAAAGCAGGAGAGTGGGGCACCACTGGCCGATAAATATCTCCGCATTTTCCGTGGGAAGAGAAATAGCAGAGCTCGTTTCAGAATTTATCTCCCTATGTGCAGGGGAGGTTCCGTCAGTCTTCTCGGTGGATGGCCTCTCGTGTTGTAGATAATGCAGGAAAGTGCACAACTGACTGCCCCCTGAGAAAAATACCACAGAGTTGATATACCAGGGCGGTTTCTGTTACGGAACAGGTCAAATAAAAGCATATTTGATAAGTGGAAAATTTGCCCTAAGCTCTTGGGAACTGTGTTCGTGGAAACTTCGGCAAGCTGATAAAACTATTCCTAGGATGGGAGTTTGGCGGTTTTGTTATGAACATTTTCGTTGGCCAAAATTAATGGAGCCTTGCCGCTGGCGGCTGACAGTTTATGTAGACTTCGTGGAGTGCAGAGAGGAAACAAATCTGCAAAGTCACTCTGGTTTAACAGCTCTGGAGAGTTTTCGGGACGGCTTTGCAAGAAAACATGGGTTCTACCCCCACTCCCCACCTCCCCCCCCCCACCCCCACAACCCCCCACCCCGAACGCTGTTCTACAGTTCCTTTTCTGACCCTGGTTTGGAGGCGGGGCTACTTCTGAAGGAGGAGACAGTATCCAACGGCCAATCTGTCGGCAGCTATCCATAATCCATCCTGAAGTTTAAGTCGGGTCAGAATCTGCAACAAAGGAGACCGAGAATGAATGTTATTAATAGATCAACATACGCCTGGCTTGAACAAAGATTCCGCGCACTCGATGCTTTTGATTAGGCAGTCAACGGCTCATTTATGACCCAGTTAGTTGTGATACTTGCACGCGACGTTCTATCCCTTCTGCAAAAGTTACAAGAATGTGGAGGCACCAAGATTTTACCTATGATTTGTAAGACAACAACTATACCTTTCTTCCTTTATCGCCGTGGCCTTTGCTAAGTGAATCAATCATTAGTTTGGATTGCTCATTATCCGAAAGGTTAGTGGTTTCTCATATTGCTGTCACCCTCGATATCATTTTCTCTGAAAATTCGTGTTTGTATTTGATAGAGAGATTTGTTATCAATAGTAGTCAATTTCGACCGATGTTTTCTTCAGTGGACTGGGATTTTTAATGCCTTTAGAAACGATCAACATTGATTCCTTTTAGAGGGTCACACTCTTCATCTCGTTATTCCGTTGGGCGATAGTTTTCATTCCTGCTTCTAAGTCCATGTTTAGCTATCTGCCTCTCGGGAGGTCCAACCTATACAGATCATTGTGACTGCAATTAGGTATGTCCAGCAGCTCGGTAGGCGTCTTTCAAAATGTTTCCTATGTATCGAAACAGGAGCCTCCCTACTATTACTTCTGCCAAAAGTGGGTGTGTCATATAAAAGTTAAGGAACGAAAGTGATCGATCTTTCGAATTCAAGCAGCTTTTGACCAATAAAAATGGTTCTGAGCACTATAGGACTTAACATCTGAGGTCATCAGTCTTCTAGAACACAGAACTACTTAAACCTAACTAACCTAAGGATATCACACACATCCATGCCCGAGGCAGGATTTGGACCTACGACAGTAGCGGCCGCGCGGTCCCAGACTGAAGCGCCTAGAACCACTCGGCCACAACGGCCGGCTGACCAATAAATATTAGGGAAGAAACCTGACACATTTCCAGTTAAATGAGTATAACATTACTATTAGGTAATTTTGTAATACTACAAACATTTAAAAAATTCACTAAATACTACACACTCTTGGGCAGAAACAGTTATTTATATTCACCAAAACTGGTAAGGAAGGTCATATAACAGCTCTGTAATAGTGTACTGTGACGAGTTCCAAGCTATAAACTAACGCCAATAAATGCGAATCAATCAGCATTAAGCTGGCCTCGGTAGCCGATCGTTTCTAGGCGCTTCAGTCCGGAACCGCGCGACTGCTACCGTCGCAGGTTCGAATCCTGCCTCGGGCATGGATGTGTGTGATGTCGTTAGGTTAGTTAGGTTTAAGTAGTTCTAGGTTCTAGGGAACTGATGACCTCAGATGTTAAGTCCCTTAGTGCTCAGAGCCATTTAAACCATCTGTCAGCATTAAAGTTTACACGTGGTGTAAATTCTTCCCCAATGAAAATCCACCAACTCATTTTTCGTTAATCGTAGCCAATTCCCTTAATCGCAGGAAATGTCAAACAGGTACATTTTACCAGTATACCGGATAACACATCACGCAATTCAAAATTTAGTATGGATAAACATGCAGAAGAGAGAAGTAACACTCACAAACATTGCATACACATTTATTTATAGTAAATGATGAAGAAAACAAGAACATCACAGCCGGAAAAGTATAGAACACACAAAGTTTCGCAAGAATTAAAGTAATGCCCAAACAGAAACTATTCGTAAATACACTGGTGTACAAGATTAAGGGCGAAAGTAACTTTGGCATTATGTTTCACTGCCAGATAACACAGCTCGATGAAACGTGGACTATACGCAGAAAGAAATGCTACAGTGTAAAATAGAAGATAACAGAATGAGATAAGCAATGAGATAAACAGAAATTCTGCCTTTATTCAAGGGCAGTAATTACACTGAAGTCACCGCGATTTATGGTGCAGCCTTGGACATTACAATAGGCGAGACATGGTTCTATTAGTATGTGCAATCATTATGGACGGCAGTACATGCTCTGCAACGTGCTCCCAAGCTGATCATTATAATGATAAGGATTTCTTGTGACACGGAATTCCATTCCTCCACCAGTGTGATTGACAAATGTTAGATGGTCGTTGGTACGTATGGATGTGCTGTAAAACGTCCATCCTACGTATCCCACACGTGCTCGCCGAATACTATCTCGTTCCATCTGCTCCTCCACCTGTGCTGTGCGGTCACGTATTATCATCCATAAAAATTAAGTCAAGGCTGAATACATTCCTGCAAATACCAACATGGAGAAGAAGTCGGTATCACAATAACATTGACTGGTGACTGTACAGTGTTAATGTCGGTGCACCACTCAACGTTATGCCTCCCCCATCTTAGCACTGGCCTACCAAAGAGAGCATGCTCGATATCGTTTCTTGGTGCGTTACGTGTTCCCACCTCTCGCCATATGAGTATGCATCCCGAATAACTTCTCAAAATGAATCTTCTCTCATCCCAGAACAGCCCGCGAGCTTAATCCATTGATATCAAGTTCCAAAGCTGATTATATTATCTCAAACAATGTTGCTGATGAGTAGGTGTCAGTGGAACACAACGTAGAGGTTGCCAGACAAAGAGACCACTCCCACGCAGCCGCCGTGCCACCGTGGACCGTGAGATTACATTCCTGGTAGTGTTGTTAAACGCGACTGTAATTGTACCCTCTGTTTGATTTGGGCCTCTGCCTGCTTGTTACACTACGCAGCGTTGACATGCTGCTGTAGTTGACCATGGGCGACCACCTCCTCTCCCTAAGGCAGTTGCGTCTGTGGCTAGTAACAGTCCACACGCACGTCGAACACTAACTGGGCTACATTCGCCACACTTCATCGTTCTTCCAGTTTCCCGATGACTCTTTCCCATATGAAGATAGCCAAATCTTGTATCTGTGCAAAACCCCACAGTGCACTGTAGTTGCTGACTGACACACATCGTTCCTTCAACTGACGCTTGTGGGGGGACCAGCCCCACCCATTTGGTGCTACAGTCACGCTGACATCACACCATGTGACGTCCAGGTTTCTGCGGACGACTGGAAGACCTCTGGCAAAACGCACGCTCCCTTTCATGCATTTCTACAATGTTATTAATGAGTTACGTTATTTTGTCTACCTCAACCACAAGTTCTACAGAGGAGTGTATATATTATTTAGCCACGAAGAAGCATTTAATCAGAGAAATTAGTTTCAGTTTAACCTTTTAAATTACTGAAATTATGATCAAAAGTGCCTGGGATTGCAGTTATGAGAGACAGGCAACAACACTGAGTTGTCATAAAAGTAACTTCAGCAGGAAAATCACAGGTTTATTACATAAAACGTTTTGAGACAAATATACGAGAGGTGAGGTTCCTTAAAAATCATAATGTTCCATAGAGAAACACGTATATATGGAAATGACGTCTTATTATCTCACAATGATGGCCTGTAAGTAGGTTTTTTGCGCTGGTACTAGTACTATCATTATTTCTCTGACGCCACAACTGCACTCCCATATTCTCTGGTTATGCCCCGATCCAAGATTGCAGCAGCAACCCTCTTGAAAAATCTAAGATGTCATCAGTGGTGTGGAAATTAAAAAATCCAAGATCGCGGACCTAGCCCAGTTCTGCTAAGATAAAACGGCATCAAACACTTAAAAAAATCTAAGACTGCGCTGTTTCCCAGATCGAAATATCCAAGACGGTAGATCCAACTAGAAAATTTAAAAAAAAATGTAAGACTATCTTAACTGCCCTATGGCAAAATGATGGATAGTTCTCGTGTTACGTTTAAATTCACAATAAAAAAATCTTCAATGGACCTAGTAAGTTACTAACGTGGCAGCTATGGAACAACCATACAGTGGCTCCTGCCAGTATAATTCTAAGGCTGTAAGAGTGTGAGACTCCAAGCCCATATCCACCACACGTGAGAGCTGCATGAACACAGTGTGTGCACCCTCTGCGTTTGAGAGTGGGACACAGAAGTACGTAGAAACAAGGAGAATTGTGAACATGAAAAACGTTGTAAAAACGAGTGACAGAAAGAATGACATGTTACGAGAGTAGTAGAGGATACCCTAGCTGTGCTTTGCATTTCGAGACGTGAAGTACGCAGAAAGTTGCAGGCCTAATTGCAGCACTTCAGGCAGGCGTGAGCCGAGGGCGATGGGTGAGAGGCTGCAGCGTCACAGGTTAGTGGGTTACTGCAGGGCTACTGGGATCTCAGCCCACCATGGCCGGATTCCTCAAGCCGCTCACCTAGGCACCGTACGATCCCCACCACAACCACATGGGAAATATTTGTATACGTGCAAATAAGACACATCATTTCGACCATACAGGAAGTTTAAGTCTTTCGGTATCATGCCTCATGATATACATAAGCATGTAATGGAAAGGATAAACTCTAGCACCAACAGCTGCGAGCACGGAAGCTGTAGCTCCGTCAGTGCCGGTAGTGTTTTGAAACAAGGATGGGCAATTACCTACATGAAATCACGTAGACTGATTGAGCTGCCAAGGAGACCGACAATAACCATTTCAGACTCATTGCTGTGATCAGACATTGATCGTATCGACCAAGAGAGAATGTGATGATTTCCTCTGTGTAGAACTGCGATCTCTCACGGAGTTTGACGGTTTTCTACTGATCGTAGTCGTTAGTAATACGTGTACTCAGCACCATCGTCGCTGGAGTTAGCCATGTCTTCGATGGAAATACTACCACACACTAGTATCGTCGTACGGTTGCCCACCTGATCGCCCTGTTATATACGTCGCATAACCATAGAAGTCGGCAAGGGACACGAAACGAACCTCTTGCAATAAAGAAAAGTCAATATCCGTCACACGAAGAATGTCTCGCAACAGGTGGATTCTCACATTTGTGTAGTGGCAGGCATATTGAGGTTAATGATAGCGATACGATAAGCCTGTTGTCGAACTATAGGTGCCAAGTTACTAATTAGGTCGGAAATGTCTGTTTGTCAAGCTGCATTGTCAGCTGTGACATCACCCAACACCTATGCTGAAAACGTTCTTAAACTGCCGACACCACCGGCGCGGTATCTGTCGGTGTAACTTGTGGACGTCGTCCTCTTCACCTCCGTGGCTGAACACAGAGCAAGACCATCTTCCATTAACTCCTCAGGGCATGGGTTGCGTGACCGCAGTCCGCCGTGTGTTGGGCAGCGCCTGTCTCGTATAGCGATCTCTGGCTGCTTAGCTGTGTGTACGCCCGAAACTTCCAAAGACCCATTCTATGTTCTTACGCTGCAGCCGGCGGCCGTTGTTTCTGCGGGAGCGTCGTGTTGGCGGGTGGAATTCTAGTCCTCTGGCAGCTCGTCCTCAACCTTTCCTGAATTTGATTACGGTGCTTTGGGGATCGTTACTTTCTGTGGTGTCCAGTGTTAGCTGTGGGTAGTGACTCACGACGCTCTGGCACAAAGGCCGCAGTTGACACGACCAATGAGTCTACACCATCGTCATGGACATCCGCGTCTGTCGATAGAGGCGGTGCTGTCGGAGTGGAGTCCGCGACACGTAGAACGGGAGTTTCATGTTCCCGCCACACTGGAGTATGCTGCTTTGGGTCATCAGGGAGATCGAATACTGTGGGAAACGACAGAAATCATGAGGGCGTAACGTAAGTCACCGGAAGCATAGCCGGCTTTGGTGGCGGCTACGTGTCAGCAGACGGTAGTGGTGTGATCCGGGGTTGGATGCATTCATGCCTCTCCTTTCCACACCCGGAACAGGTCCTTGATTGTCCATCGTAAGTGACAACGGCACAGCAGCTTCCGATATAGAGATATGAGGGTACATGTTTCTTACGTTAATTCGGGCTTGTCGGACTCCGTTCAAGAAAAGATTTGCTCGAAATTGCGTCCATCTTTCTACGACATGGCTACTTACCATGCAGTATATGCGAAGAGCCGACTCGATTCCTTCCGCTGGGACGTAAAATGGAAGTTCAAATATCCTGGCCGTGTGCTGCCCCGGACCAGCATGATCGACGTCCACATTACGCGCAATGCCAGCGTGGCAGGAGTGGAGACTCTTTTTTGTTTCCTGAAGGCTCCGTCCACATGTTGAATCTTAATTATCTTTACTATATAGACTGCGCTGCTCACAATGGACGAATGTGCAATGATGGTGTCGTTGCCGGGACTTTCACCTCTTCCCGTAAAAACCGTTCGACTTCCGAGTGCCTTTGGTCACGCAAATTCGTTTTGGAACCTAAATTAGAGCGTCGATTTTCTGTATTGGTTTGCTTAAATAGGCGCGCACGAAACGGCCTCGTACTGAGTAAACAAAATCGAGCACTCACTCCGTGGTGACACAAACAGCACGTTCGCCCTGCTGCCTTGACGAAGGCAAAATGGTTCCAATGGCTCCAAGCGCTATGGAACTTAACATCTGAGGTCATCAGTCCCCTAGGCTTACAACTACTTGAACTTAACTAACGTAAGGAGAAGACACACATCTATGCCCGAGGCAGGATTCGAGCCTGCGAACGTAGCAGCAGCGCGGTTCTAGACTGAAGCGCCTAGAACTGATCGTCCACAGCGGCCGGCTGACGAAGGGAAACTAGCTAGAACGCTAACCACATGACTGCCGCCATATTGTGCTTCAGGTCACAACGCACCAGTACATCAATGACGCGTAAAACTTCTATTGCCATTTTGCACGTTACGTTGTCCAAATGGTCTACTGAAAGTGTACGAAATTTGGAAGTAAGTGCATGATCCGAACGTAGTGGCCTCTCCTTTGAAGACATTACTACAGTCGAATCAAGGAAATCCTGGACATCTGGTCAGCTTTCAACTGCGAAGTGCAAGCGGCTGTTGGCGAAAACAATAGCAGTTAATTTTCTTTTCCCCCGTCTCCCTCCATCTCGGTCTGCCTCCCCTCTCACTATCATCCTCTCCGTTTCTATGTCCATTTCCTCCCATCTCGCTGTCCATTTCCCCTGTCTCTGACAATGAGCCCTATTTATTGTTACTGGAAATTCTGATTTTGTAGTAGTATTCCAATCAGAAACCGTTAATATACAAATGCAACTGCCTTTTTTTTACTGATGTCTTATTATTATTTATTTTTAAAATATGGAGCCGATATCACAGCAACGCTTAAAATTTGAAGGAAATCGGTTGAGTACTTTTCAAATTCTTGATATCAATATTTCCTCTTTATATATTATATATACATACTTATTAAAAATATATAGCCTGCGTCCGTCGAAATGTTCATCAGAGTATTGTGTACAAATTTAAACAGATAAGTTAAGCCGGCCGTTGTGGCCGAGCGGTTCTAGGCGCTTCAGTCCGGAACCGCGCTGCTGCTACGATCGCAATTTCGAATCCTACCTCGTGCATGGATGTGTGTGGTGTCCTTAGATTATTTAGGTTTAAGAAGTTATAAGTCTAGGGAACTGATGACGTCCGATGCTACGTCCCATAATGCTCAGAGCCATTTGAACCATCTGACATAGGTTAAGAATGTTTCGAGATTTTTGGTAATAGCTATTCCCTTTTATATACTAAACATTTATTTATATGTTACTTATATTAAAATAGGTAACTTATGCCAAGAACGACACAGACACACACCCATGCCCGAGGGAGGACTCGAACCTTCTGTGAAAGGGGCCACGCAATCCCTGTCATGGCACCTCAAACCAAGCGGACAAGTCCGCGCGGCGAAAAATTTAAAATTTTGAACAAATGAACATTTACACTTTTATATAGATTTTCGCTGCCATTATTATATGTGTATTTATACACCGCTTGGCCCTCCAGTAGGTATATAAAAACATGCGCATATTCGAATGCAACCTTCTGGCAAAAGTTCAAAGCTATCAGTGGAGAACATTTGGAGACATACGATTTTGAAAAACGAACATTTACATTTTTATTCTTATAGAGTGTTCCATGTGATAACAATAAATGTTCTTTGCAATGTACACTATGTTTATTATTAAAAAATACCATTTCTCGTGAGAATGAGAAGTTTCAATATTAGAGAGAACTGAATTTTGATGTCTTACTAAGCCTGAAAACACTATCTGGTGAAAAATATCCGGCCACCCGTGTGTAATATGGAGTTGACAACTAGATGTCACAAGAAGTGGACCTCCCAGTATAGAAGCAGACTGGGGGTATTGCTTTGTCGTGGAGAAGTAGTAACGGCGGAATGGACCGGTTAGGAGCGCTCAGTGACCTCGAAGGGGGACTAGTTTCAGGATGCCGTCTGGGTAACAAACCCATCAGCGACGTTCCAACACTTGCAAAGTTTTGCAGTGAGCACGTAGTGCGTGGTGGGGGAACACTCTGTTGAAGAAATAAATCAAAAGCAAAGATTGCTTAAATACTGTTTACTGGACAACCAGTTTAAACACACTTTAGTGCCATTATCGGATCTGAATGTAGGTTAAAATTTATACACCATTTGGATATAACGATATATGATGCAGACCAGATGGTATAAAACCATTGTCATTGCCCTGATGCAGTGTGATGCCGACCGTTGTCAGTCGAGCAGATGTCATGTACAAAATAGTTTTATCGTGTGACTTCGGTTTTAAATATCTTTTGGAAAAGAACGACCATGAGAGTAGTTGTTTTTCATTTTTTGTGACAATGATGTTATATCGGCTGGTCTGCCTCATGTATCGTCGTATCCAAATGGTTTATAAATGTTAATCTACATTCGCATCCGATGATGGCACCTTCAGTGTGTTGTAACCGGTTATCCAGTAAACAGTATTTAAGCGATCTTGGCTTTTGAATTATTTCTACTTGTATAGTTGTCCAGACCTTATTTAATAATGAAACGGTAGCTCGGAGGAGCAGCTAGAGCTAAACTAAGACCAGGCGAAACGTTATTATACTGTTCGAACATCATAATTTTCGAATGACCTTGTGAAATACCAGTCCATGAAGAGAAGCACATCTTTACTTTCATATCACTCCGCAATGTGCATCTAAGGCAGTCAAACCTGTGTTTCCATTGTTCCGATTTCGCAATTTTCAAATTATTATTTTCTGATATAATGGTTTATAACACGAACCTGTTTTATCTATATGGTCACTGAGCTCGCAGTCCGCGATGTATACAAAAACATTTCTCTCAGCAAACACGTTACACTACTGTCCGTAATTTTCAAGTAACTTTACTACAGAACAGGAAGCACTTTAATGTAAATTTAAATTTCAACTTCATTGTGCGCAGTACGCTTCGAAAATATCAGCTTTATACACCGAAAACGCAGCCTAAAGTTGCTACTATAAACACACCATTCCTCCCCTTACGCAAGAGAATATTCAGTCCCTCCACTTTTCTCCAGATTTCATTTTACCGATTCACACGGCGACAAACAGTCTTACAGATGCATGCCGGAAAGGAACACTTGGAGAACCAATGTTTATCGATCTCTCGGCGTCTGTTGTTGTTATCCGCAGCATTACAGATTGCTCGAGTACAAGCCACTTAGCAACGAAAATATACAGCCCCAGATAACATCACTTCAAGTCATTTTTGTAGCCAGGTCTATTTTTCTTAATGACTGCGTTACAGATAGATTGACAGGAAGCCTCATAGCGTCGGAACTTTAGGGTGTCGACAAAAATATGCAAATACCAAAAACACAGCACATTACCATGCCCAACAATATGTAGAAAAACCGTAGGCATTCAATACAGCTTACAGACATCTCGGCCGGCCAGTGTGGCGGTGCGGTTCTAGGCGCTTCAGTCTGGAACCGCGTGACCGCTACGGTCGCAGGTTCGAATCCTGCCTCTGGCTTGGATGTGTGTGATGTCCTTAGTTAGTTAGGTTTAAGTAGTTTTAAGTTCTAGGGGACTGATGACCTCAGATGTTAAGTCCCATAGTGCTCAGAGCCATTTGAACCATTTGAACAGTCATCTCGGAATGGATAAATAGAAGTCCTGTATGATTTTCAGGGGACCCTTACACCATTTTTCCTGCAACATACTGGTAATATCAGGAGGCAATGACGGAAGTGGATCGCGATAAACACACCTTTCTTTCTCTCCAGTATTACTGTGTCTGTTGGCTGTGGTGGCCTGGGAAGATGCAACAGTTCGTCCTCGTGCTCACAAAACTAGTCGTCGACGATGTTGGCTGTATGAACAGGTGTCCTGGCGTCTTGGAACACAGAATCACCACTGGGGAACAAACACTGTAACACAAGATAGACCCGATGAGTACAATGGTCACATAAAACTTGACAGTAATGAGACCCTGCAGAATAACTAGTGAGGCACATTGTATGGCTGCCCACATCAATTCATACCCCCAGATACTTTTCACTCTCGGGACATAAACTCGGCCAGAAGTTAGAAACGGAGTGAAAAAAGACTGATGCGACCAAATGACTTACCTGTGTTGCTCCCGAGTCCAGGCGTTACAGTCTCGGCACGACTTCTTCCTGAGAGCGCAAATCACGTTAACTAGCTTGTCCCGTGTGCAGACGGCGATCTGTCTCGTGAAATCATATGTCCCTTCCATGTCCACATCAACCATGTATTGTACTGTATGTCACCGGGGGCATAGAAACGACGGAAGGGCTCCGTCCCCGCCACAGCCGCAGTGGTCCACAATCCCACAACGACTACCCCGCCGCCCCACACCGAACCCAGGATTATTGCGCGGTTCGGTCCCCGTCTCACATCAGACGAGTGTAACTCCTATGTTTGCGTGGTAGAGTAATGGTGATGTACGAGTACGTGGAGAACTTGTTTGCGCAGCAATCGCCGACATAGTGTAGCTGAGGCGGAATAAGGGGAATCAGCCCCCATTCGCCGAGGCAGATGGAAAACCGCCTGAAAACCATCCACACACTGGCCGACTCACCGGACCTCGACAGAAGTCCGCCGGGAGGATTCGTGCCGGGGACCAAGCGCTCTTTCCCGCCCGGAACACTTCAACCTTAGCTGCATCGTCCAGCGTGTGGATGACAATAGCTGAAACAGGGGCTCAAATGACATGCTGCAGACAAGTGGCGGTCACGTATCTGGGCAAAGTGACAGATTTGACAACTCAAGTAGAATTCCCGGATACCCGAATGTCCTCGAGGGGAACACCTGCCCGGCCCTGGTGAGCTCCCGAGAGCGTTGAGAAAACACTCAAACAAAGTAAGTGTAAAATCTTGTAAAATTACATTACAGGCATTCCCGAAGAAACAATGCATCATTCTTCTTAATAACACAGGGACTGCAATGTAGTATGCAGCTCCCGCATTTTCGTGAGAAAATAAATGTCGAATTTGTAAAAGTTTGAACGACACTTTTCGTATAGTTGCACTTCTCAGCGAGTACCTAAACAAATTTTATCAGGAACCTCCTTTATAAAGTTTCCGGTTCCTGAATTCAGACATTATTATCGTACTTTTTGTATCGTGAATAGTATCTCATGACCTCACTTACATCGTTCAGTAACGAGCTAAGCGAAATGACTGTTGCCGTTCGTCGAACGTGCACAAATTACAATTTTATGGTGACGTCACATGCCTTTGTATTCTACTTCGATGGTACCTACTGCGAATCGGCATTCAATTACAGCTTGATCTGCTCATGAGTTGCTGACTGTTAAGGCAGATAAAAGTTCATGAAATTAGAACATTCATATTTTCGGAAAAGAACTGCAGCATAGACATGAGTAATAGGTTGAATTAAATAAAATCCCATGTACGGTCATGCTCAAAAGTATCCGAAAGACCTGAATTGCATTTCGCCTGATTCGCAAGCAACCCAGATAACACAGCTGTCTAGCAAGTCCTCTAATCGCTCCTTGGTACAGTCGTTTGACTATTGAAAATGGTTCCATCTTTTATCTGAGCTTCTGTATGTCGATAAAATTGGTTCTGAACTAGGAATGCAACTCAGACGGCCCTTAACGCGGAATTTGTTCCCTTCGTAACAATACAGCTCGGCTACAATTTGTTGTTTGTTCAAAACTGCAAATTCCTCAACATCTCCACATATTGCGCGTGAATGGGTTCGAATCCTGGCCCGGCACTAAAGATTTCATTATGTATTATCAAGATCTAGCACGAGAACACCTATCTGCTGGTGGATAATAATTTCGACTTCTAATGTATTTTCATTCGTTGTCAACACTAACGATATTTGACGTTTTTGACTCCCAGTGAGACACAGAACTATTTGCGAGATCACTGTAAGTTCAAGATGTTATTCCGAGCTGCTGGTGGAGAAAAATTCGGTAGCTGACGTCTCTTTGTGTGTAGTCAACAACGATATGTGTGGAGCTCTATTCCCAGTCAGCACTGAACTCTTCGTCATATTATTTCTAGTTCAAACATGCTCACATGTCGCTGCTGGTGCAACAAACCCATATTTAACGTTCGTTTTCTCTAGAAAATAACAGCGATAGGTGCCGGGTTGGAGTCCTGGGAACGCAAAAATTAATGTTTCGTCTCGTCATTTCAGTTAAAACATCTAGCTACTGTCGAGAAAATCCGATATGTCACAGTTGATTGTGCTTCGATATCTATCTTATTAGGTTCTGGGTTCGAATCCCTGTCCAACACAAAGCTTTACCTCACGTCATTTCAAGTAAGTTACTTGTTAAGAAGCAATATTTAACATCTCTCGTAGTTTGTTAACGGTGACAACATGAGCTGGGTAGGAACTCGCGTCCGTTAAAAATGTTTGCGTTATGTAATTTAAAGTTGGTATTTGCTAATTGATACTGTCTAAAATCGAGGTATATCACTCACTTTATGCCTAATCAGGAATGACTGTTAGTTTCCGTCAGTCACGAAATCTTTGCTTAATCTGCATGACCTGGATTTGAATCCATATGCAGAACGAGATGGTTCGTCGTGTCATTTGAAGTTCATACATATTCTCAACTAGCTGCTCGTGAATAACTTGAATTTTGAATGTCATTTTGTGTTAAATAATAAGTACGGTATGTTACTTTGAAGAGGAAATCATGAATACAACGAACGTACTACGCTCATCACCTATCTGACGTAATAATGAGAGTGGTAACATTTCAGGTATGTCATTTATTGTAATAAATGTGAGCTTACAAGCCTTAAGGACAGTCTTACTTGTGATACGGTGTTCCCTGATGTTTGTAGTATCGTGGTATTACTTTACATCTTGAGTTATTACGATACAGAGCAGTGTTTTCTAGTGGTGACATGTTGGAACCATTTTCAATAGTCAAACGACTGTACCGAGGAGCGATTAGAGGACCTGCTAGACAGCTGCATTATGTGGGTTGCATGCGAATCAGGCAAAATGCAATTCTGGTCCGGATACTTTTGAGCATGACTGTACAATAAGAATCCTAGTGCAGAACTACAGATAATTACGTATTTCTAGACAAAGATAAAGAATTTCTTCTGTTTCATGTGGTTTTATATTTGTTTAAAAAATGGTGAAGTTGATAAAATTAACACAGGAAATACCAGTACCACCTGGAAATTATAGTGAGACATGAAGTGATTGATGTACCCCAACACAATGTGCACATTAATCATACCTTAGTGACCGGCTCTGTGCCGTTTCGATAATGATCGATTGCATTTTCGAGTGCTGAACAGACTCAAAATTTGGAATCCAGAAACAAACGTCATCTACAAGCTGTTGTTCACTGGTTTTGAATGATTGTTGTTGTGGTGGTCTTCAGTCCGAATACTGGTGTGACGTTAATTCCCCACGTTATTTTATGCAAGCTTCTTCATTCTTGCATAACTACTTCAATTTACATCTATTTGATCCTGCTACTGTGTTCATCTCCTGGTTTTACTCTACGCTTTTAGCGCTCGCCCTACTTCTATCAGTTGACCCCTTCTTTTAGTCAGTTTATATCATAAATATCGCTTCGCACAGTTGGATCCAGTACTTCATCAGTTACTCGATTTACCATCTAATCTTCAGCGTTCTTTTCTGCAACATATTTCAAACGCTCACACTCTCTTCTTGTCTAAACCCCACAGTCGACGTTTCACTTCGTACCAGGCTACACTTCAGGCAAGTAAAGGATTTCCATATCTAAACTTATTCATCTCCGCATCCGCCGTACGGTGCGTGGCGGAGGCTACCCTGTACCACAACTAGACGTTTCCTTTCCTGTTCCACTTGCAGATGGAGTGAGGTAAAAACGGCTATCTATATACCAAATTTCTCCTATCCTATCATCTTGGTCCCTAACTAAAATTTACACTGGTGACAGTAGGATCGTTCTGCAGTCAGCTTAAACTGCCGGTTCTCTAGACTATCTCAGCAGTGTTTTTTGAAATGACAATCTTCTGCCCTCCAGGGATTCTGACTTGAGCTCCCACAGCATATCCGTAACGCTTGCACGCTGATCGACCTATCGGTAACCAATCTAGGTGCTCGCCTCTGAATTGTTTCGATGTCTTCTTCCAGTCCGATCTGGAACTGATCCCAAGCACTCGAGCAGTACTCAAGAACAGATCACATTATCGTCCTATATGCGGTCTCTTTTACAGCTGAGCCACACTTTCCTAAGATTCTTCCGAGAAACAGAAGTCGACCACGCGCCTTTCCTAAATCAGTCCTCACATGCACGATCCATTTCGTATCGCTTCGCTACGGTCGCAGGTTCGAATCCTGCCTCGGTCACGGATGTGTGCGATGTCCTTAGGTTGGTTAGGTTTAAGTAGTTCTAAGTTCTAGGGGACTGATGACCTTAGAAATTAAGTCCCATAGTGCTCAGAGCCATTTGAACCATTTTTTTCATATCGTTTCGCAACGTTACACTCGGATATTTAAACAACGTAACTGTGTTAAGCAGGACACAAATAATGCCGTATCCGAATACAAGGGGTTGGTTTTCCTACTCGTCCGCACTAACTTACATTTTTCTACATTAAGAGCCAGCTGCCACTCGTCACACCAACTATAAATTTTTTCTCTAGGTCAACTTCTGTCGCTCTACAGTTACTTGTTTTCGACACATTTCTGTACACCTCAGCATCGTTCGCGAATCACCACAGGTTACAGCCCACGGTCAGCCAGATCATTTATGTGTACAGAAAAAAAGCAACTGTCCTATCACACTTCCCTGGGACACTCCTGATGTACCCCACTTCACTTGCCGTGAAGGACAACATACTGGGTTCTATTAATTAAGAAGTCTTCGAGCCAGTCACATATCTGGGAGCCTATTCCGTACGCACCTATATTCGTTAACAGTCTGCAATGGAGTATCGTATTGAAAGCTTTTGGGAAATCTAGAAATATGGAATCTGCCTATTGCCCTTCATCCGTAGTTCGCGATATATGTGAGAAAAGAACAAGCTGGGTTTCGCACGAGCGATGTTTTCCAAAGCCGTGTTGATTCGTGGACATGAGATTTTCGGCGTCTAGAAAATTTATAATATTCGAACTCAGAATACGCTCTAGAATGCTGCAACAAATCGATGTTAAGGTTATTGATCTGTTATTTTCTTTTACCATTCTTATACACAGGAGTCACCTGTGATTTTTTCCAGTCTCTTGACATTTGCGCTGGCCCAGAGATTCGCGATTAATGCAAATGAAGTAAAGGGCCAATGACGTAAAACCAAACTGGGACTCCATGCGGACCTGGCGGCTTATTTGTTTTCAACTCTTTCAGTTGTTTCTCGATGCCTGGGATGTTTATTACTATGTCATCCATGCGGGTCTCTGTGCGATAGTCAAACGACGGTACGTTTGTACGATTCTCCCGCGTGAACGATTTCTTAAAACGTGCTATCTCCTACTGCCAAACCAGACTGGCCAAAGAGTGACTCGATGGAAGGATTAGTCCCACTCAGAGATTTTAAATAGAACCAGAATTTTTTTTGCGTCCTCAATCAGATCTTTACCCAACGTATGATGGTGGCAGCTTTTGTATGCCTGGCGGATAGATCTTCTCATAGACGCGCGATTCTCTACTAATCTTTGCCTGTCATTTGCGCGTCCTCATCTGAACCGAGATTGCAGAGCACAAGAACTAGTATACGCCTGCCCACGTGTTCCTGCCAAGACCCTGCTGAAGGAACGGCTACCTGTTCACTCACAGGGTGAAGAGATGAGGCCATATGGCCATTCTCCACATTGGCCCTCCGTCACAAGCGAAAAGAACGCGTTACCACCCGCCACTCAACCCTGCGGGTCCAACACGTCGGATACACTGGACGAAACAAGCGACACCTAAGGCGTCCCATGCGACGATCCAGAATCTCCACCGCCGCTACACCTCGAAGCGGTAGCTTGAAGGCGATTGATCGCAGCCGAAACCGCATTCAACTCTTCGCGAACTGTGGTCAGCTGCTCTTGAGTCCGCACAGAGCAGGCACACATCCTACCCATTCTAGAAAGACTAACTGGAGAGTAAACTGTAAAAACTGGCAGAAACTTAAACAAGCAACTTGGTACCCTCATGATGTGTAACCAAGGGACGCTGAAATCTCAATGACCTATGTAGTTGGCTGTTCAGAAGAAATGACAACTGATCTACAGACGGCCTGAATTTACACTCCCAGCTAACAGAATAAGCGAGAACAAACTTCCTAAATACGAAAACACACAAGCAGTTAAACAAATGCGTACTATTAAGAAAACACAGGAAAAGCTAAATACGTAGCTTGAGGACCTGGAGATGTGTTACAGGCGATAGCTGGCACTGAACTGTGTGTGTGAATTTGTCAATTCCTAAGGGACCAAACTGCTGAGGTAATCGGTCCCTAGACGTACACACTACTTTAACTAAATTATGCTAAAATCAAAACACACACACACACACACATGCCCGAGGGCGGATTCGAACTTCCGGCAGTAGGGGCCGCGCAATACGTGACTGGCGTCTCTAACCGAGCGGACATTCCACGTGGCGGCCCGGAACTGAGCCGCTTAATATGCTGATTACAACGGTCACTAGTCTGAAAACAAACAGCTGAGCAAGTACCGCACTGCTGACTGATTGAACATTACACTCTGAGGATCTGAAGCTGGAGGCCTACTGAATATCTGCTATTAGCAAGGGTCGTGGAATTAAGTAACGAAAGCGACTTCTGCGGCGGAAAATTGTACTGGGGAGTAAACTCACTCAAGACAAAAGATCGAGTAACACGAAAATTCTTGCAACAAAAATATATAGCACTACTAAAAAAGCTAAATAATTAGCTGTTGTTTACTTTTGCTCAGATGGAGTTAGAAATGCACGAAACTTACACGATGCAAACAAACTGCGTGCAATCGATAGGCTGCTGCCGCTTATCTCGGTTCTGCTCCACTCTGTAGCTGGTGGTCTACTAAATATTTACTATTTGCAGATGTCGTGGAATTCATGTAATTAAAGTGACACTAGCGACTTCTGCGGAGGAAATCTACACTAGAAAGTAAACTCACTCAAGACAAAAGATCGAAAAATACGCAATACTAAAACAGCTAAATAATCAGCTACTGTTCACCTTTGCTCAGAGCAAGTTAAATAGCACTAAACTAATCTCAGTAAGCAAACTGTGTACAACCGAAGAGCTGCTGCTGCTGCTGCTGCTGATCTCCGCTCTGCTCTGAGTCTCGAGCTAGAAAGAGAACCACTGCTCAGAATGGCATCAAATTTGAACAGTATATTACTGACACATGGCAAAATGTCATGTAACAAAAAAAATTTAACGACACTTTTACCAATAGATGGCGTTGAAAGTATTTTAACATAAATGCATTCCACTACAAATGACACATGAATCGCAATACTTTAGCTATGGTCTGAGCTGCACGCTACAGCATTCGCGCTGTTCAATGTCCATCACTTCACAAGTTCGGCAGTCAAGAGTCGTACCACTGAGAGTTAGGTAACCCCATTCACCACGGTAGGGTCATAACACATCGGATGGAAAAAATCAGGCTGGCGCAAGACATGTTCAATATGCTGTCCACCGTTTTCTGCCACAACCTGAAACAGAGAAACAGAACGTTCCACAACGAACAGGACTGTCTCGTGTCACGTCCAGAATGCACTGTGCAGTGCGTACCTTCAGTTCTGTTGAGTTCGTGACTGGAGCGCTGAATACATCTTTCACATAATTCCACAGCCAGAAGTGGCATGGATTGAGATCAGTTGCTCTGGACCTCCAGGCTGCAGGGAAATGAGGCCTGATTACTCTAGCATTTCCGAAATGCTTCTGCAGCAGCCGCTTCACTAGCTGTGCAATGTGCAGAAGAGCGCCATCTTGCATAAGAATGTTGAAAACCTTTAAAAAGCCAAGATCGCACAAAATATTTTCTTATTCAAGACAACCGATTTCCACAGTGTCAGCTACCATCTCCAGGCCTTAAACATTTTTCTGTACCAAAACATGTTCATTTTACGCTTAACCTCATGCACAAGATTTCAAGTGGATAAAATTCTAGTGCATGAGGTTCAGCGTAAAATGAACATGTTTTACTGCAAAGAAATATTAAGACCTGAAGATGACAGCTCAGACAGCTGAAACATTGTCTCGAATAAAAAATGTTTTTTTGTGATCTTGACTTTTGAATTGGTTTTTAACAATTAAAATTTGCCTCCAATACTCTCAAAATGAGAAAATTCAGCGCATAAAAATGATCCTACCCACACATTCACATTGTTGACGTTGGTACGCTGAAGACTGGCATAGCCTTTACCAGGTAAGAGGACCCGCAGAGCTCCTCTCCTCGCGAAAATACGGCCCAACGATAAACAAAATGTTCAAATATGTGTCCCTACTCTGACACACTACTTAAACTAACTTATGCTAAGAACAACACGCACACACTCACCAATGCCCGAGGAAAGACTCGAACTTCCGGCGGGAGGGGTTACGCAGTCCGTGACATGGCGCCTCAAACCACGCGGCCACTCCGCGCGGACAAAGATAAACGATGCGATCAACCCGCATCACACAGCCACCTCTGCAGAATGAAGTCATACTGTTTTATGCGCGTGTGGATTTTCCGTTGCCAAAACTGCAATTCTGCGTGTAGAAATGTCGTTGGAGATAGTAACGGGCTTCGTCTGTTCACAGAATGTCCCATGGCCATTCACTGTCTTCTTCCATGCGAGCAAGAAATTACAGAGCGACCGTTTGGCTTACTGGCAGGTGACCGGGAGGCAGCTCGTGAAATTACGTGATTTTATACTGATAACAATGCAGGATGTATAGTACGATTTTATCCACCTCGCTTGCAGGCACATCCACTGTTTCGTCTATTTCCTGTGCAGTACATGTTTGCACACCACCACTCGACCCCTCCTGAAATGTTGTGACCACACCATCGACAGACGTCGGTTCATCAGATTTCCTCCATCTGCCACATTCCACTTGAAAAGAATCTGTCTTTTCGATTTTTGTAATTTTTTTCTCTAGACCCTCAGCAGACATCTTCCAAATGTGTTTTTCATACTCTTCAGTCTTCGATAGTTCGGCAGGGCTACTAGCGCACTGTCGCCATTCCGGTAAAAGAACTTTATCAACAGCGTGTCATCCTTCACAGAGACAGCCGTGTTGGGAGTCTCCCATGCAAACTGATAAACGACCATGTAGCGCTTGTTTGTTGGACTACATATTTTGTCCCTTACAGCGACATATGTTGGTAAAATTTTCGTTAAATTTGTTTTTGTGCCATGCCGTTTCCTTCTGCGTCAACACATGTTGTCCGAATTTGACATCATTCTGAACAGTGGTTCATTTCACAAAGCGTTTTGAAACTGGAATTTCAATTATGGACCCCTTGCATTATCCGAAACGATTTCCTAACCCTGACATGTTAGCAAATTTCTCTTTTTCAGAAATTATTTTCTTGCTCTCCACTTCGCCTGTCGTTGTTTGCTTTGTTGACCAAACAGTAAAAGCAGATCGACTAAATTTAGTTTCATTTCCCCTCTTATCAGCTCTTTCCAACGTCGCATGATTTAATTTGAATACAATGGATTAATTTTGATATACTTTTAGTGATGTTCATTTCATAACCTTTTTACAAAGATTCTTTCCACTCCGTTCAGCTTCTTTTCCATGTTCTTTGCTGCCTCTTACACAACCATTACGTCGTTGGCTAATGTCAAAAGTTTTATTTCTTCTCCCTAAATCTTACATCTGTTTCCTAATTTCTCCTTGTTTTTCTTTACAGCAAGCTTAATGTACAGACTGAATAACGCCAGGAATAGGCTACAAACCTGCCTCTCTCCCCTCTCGATCACTTTTTCCGTTTTCACGTGGTTCGATTTTTATGTCTGCAATCTTCTTTCTATACAAGTCGTAAATAATCTTCCACGCTCTGTATTTTATCATTATACTGCTTGGAAAACTATATTGCAGACAATACTGTCGAAACCTTTTTCTAAATCCCTTTCTCGAGCCTATCTTCTATGTCAAAGAGACAGTATTGCCTCCCGTGTTCCTACATTCTTCTGGAACCAAAATGTATCACCTCCAGATCTGTTCCTAGCAGTTTTTCTATTGTTCTGTGAACAATTATTGTCAGTATTGTGCAACCATAGCTTATTAAACTGCTAACTCTATAATAATCACACCTATCAAAACCGGCCTTCTTTGGAATAGCAATTATTACCTTCTTGTTGAAGTTAGAGGATATATCGCCTTTAGCATGTATGTTGCAGATGGATTAATTCGTCATGGCTGGCTCTCCCAAGAATCTCAGTAGTACAGAGGGAATATCGTATACTGCAGGGGCGTTATCAAGTTTTAAATGATTTCTCAAATGCTGTTAACAATATCAAAATTCAAATCGCCAGATACTTGGTAAAAGGATGTCTCTATTGAAAGGTAGCATGTTCATGTAAAGTAAGATAAATATAAACTAGTGACCAATGTGATAATGATTACTGTCATTAACGGTATCCGTGACACTCGACGCTAAAAAAGCCGGCGGGGATAACGCAGTGGGCAGTCTACCAGGCTGGCTAGTATACAAGGGCAGTAGACTCGTATGAGGATTACCATGTGTAGAAGCATAAAACCGGAATAACTCTGTAGATGGCGCTAGCCGTCAGTTTTGGGCCCGTGAGACCGCGTCTGCAGCGCCATCTGATTCCTTTAACGGCTGACGACTAATGTCAACACACAGTAACCCAGGTTCCATACATCGGTATATACACACATCAAAAAACGTTTTTCATCACCTCGGTTCCGAGAGTTCCAGAACCCCTACACAAAATTGGAATAGAGATCAACGTAACATCATTTCCGTCATTTTTATTGCTCATGAAAACCACATATTGCTTGTTGTAGCACCACACAGAGAGACCTTCAGAGGTGGTGGTCCAGACTGCTGTACATACCGGTACCTCTAAAACCCAGTAGCACGTCCTCTCGCATTGATGCAAGCCTATATTCGTCGTGTCATACTATCTATTTCATCAAGGCACTGTTGGCCCAGATTGTTCCACTCCTCAACGGCGATACAGCGTAAGTCCCTCAAACCCTCAGAGTAGTTGATGGGTCACGTCGTTCATAACAGCCATTTTCAATCTATTCCAGGCGTGTTCGATAGGGTTCATGTCTGGAGTACAAGCGGCCACTCTAGTCGAGCGATGTCGTTATCCTAAAGGAAGTCATTCACAAGATGTGCACAATGGAGGCGCGAATTGTCGTCCATGAAGACGAATGCCTCACTAATATGCTGTCGATATGGTTGGACTATCGGTCGGTGGATGGCATTCACGTATCGCACAGCAGCGTGCGTCGACCCCACATAATGCCACCCCAAAACAGAGGGAATCTCCACCTTGCTGCACTCGCTGGACAGTCAGTCCAAGGCGTTCAGCTTAACTGAGTTGCCTCCAAACACGCCTGCGACGATTGTCTGGTTGAAGGCATATGCGACACTCATCGGCGAAGAGAGCGAGATGCCAATCCTAAGCGGTCCAATCGGCTTGTTGTTGACCCATCTGTACGCGCTGCCTGGTGTAGTGGTTGCAAAGATGGATCTCGCAATGGACGTTGGGAGTGAAGTTGGGCATCATGCAACCTATTGCACACAGTTTGAGTCGTAACACGACGTCCTGTGGCTGCATGAAAAGCATTATTCAACATGGTTGCATTGCTGTCAGGGTTCCTCCGAGCCACAGACCGAATGTAGCGGTCATCCACTGCAGTAGTAGCCCTTGGGCGGCCTGAACGAGGCATGTCATCGACAGTTCCTGTCTCTCTTATTTCCTCCATGTCCAAACAACATCGCTGTGGTTCACTCCGAGACGTCTGAATGCTTCCCTTGTTGAGAGTCCTTCCTGGCACAAAGTAACAATGCGGTCGCGATCGAACCGCGGTATTGACCGTCTAGGCATGGTTGAATTACAGACAACACGAGCCGTGTACCTCCTTCCTGACGGAGTGACTGGAACTGATCTGCTGTCGGACCCTGTCAGTCTAATAGGCGCTGCTCATACATGGTTGTTTACATCTTTGGTAGGGTTTAGTGAAATCTCTGAACAGTCAAAGGAACTGTGTCTGTGATACAATATCCACAGTCAACGTTGCTATTCATGAGTTCTGGGAACCGGAGTGATGAAAAACCTTTTTCGATGTGTGTATATCAAACCGATAAAGAGGTCAAGTTTTGTGCCTAGGAACTACGATTTGTGGACAGCGTTGGTTTTCTGTTATTATTTGAAGAAAACTGCTGCAGAATCACAACGAATGCTTGTCAAAAGTTTTCGGCGAACATGTTCTTGGGAAAAACAGTGTTCGAGAGGTTCTAAAAATTCAAAAGTGATGATTTTGACGTGAGGAACGACGAGAGGGGGAAACCTCCGACAAAGTTCGAAGACAACGAATTGCAGGCCTTATTGGATGAAGATGATGCTCAAACTCAACAGGATCTCACGCAACAACTGAATGTGACGCAGAATGCCGTTTCTCTTCGGTTGAAAGCTATGGTAAAGGTGCAGAAAGTGGGAAAATGGTTTCCGCATGAACTGAATGAAAGACAGCTAGCAAATAGAAAGACCACTTGTAAAATGCTGCTCGCCAGGTACAAAAGAAAATCGTTTCTCCATCGAATAGTGGCAGATGATGAAGAATGGATATATTTTGAGAATCCTAAGCGTCGTAAATCATGGGTGAATCCAGGGAAACCATCGACATCCACTCCGAGACCAAGTCGCTTTGGAAACAAGACAATGTTCTGTGTTCGTTGGGATCAGAAGGGTGTCATCTATTGTGAGCTGCTAAAACCTGGTGAAACGGTTAACGCTGATCGCTACCAACAGCAAAAAGTCGATTTAAATCGAGCGTTACATGAAAAACGGCCGGGATAAGGAAAAAGGTAACACAAAGTCATAGTGCTCCATGATAAAGCCCCACCACACATATCAAAACGGGTCAGAGAAACGATCGAGGTGTATTCAGTTGGGTAATAGTAGGGCACTCGGTTTATTCACCAGAAATGTCCCCGCCCGATTATCATCTGTTTGCATCACTGGGACACGCTTTCGCTGATCAACGCTTCTATTGGTATGACTTTTTTTTGCGTGGAATTCATAGCCTGCCGGGAGGTGGGAGAAATGTATAAATAACAATGGAGATGTTTTTGAATAAAATATTGCCTGTCAAGTTTCCAACAACAGATTGTAATTATTGCAACCAAATTCCGGATTCATACTTCACCTGGTATCCGTTGCAAGCAGCGGCCACACACTTTACGCCTGAAGAATTTTCTTACTGTCTGGACTGATTTAGAATTCGTGTTGGACTTAGTTAATTTTTTCTCGCAGTGTGTAATTCTTTTAACTAGAGAGTCTTAACAAATTACCTGGTTCGGTTGGCTTCCCAAAATTTTTCAGATAGTGTTACACACCGTTTATTATTCATAATCTGACAATATTGACTGAAGGTATCAGGATAACAAGAGGGGTTTGAAGAATGCAGGAAGAGCATTATCGTTGCAGTTGATTTGATTGTTAGTTTGTTGATAAATGAAGGACCATTTACCAGAGGTTGTCGCTTGAATTTACTGTCCACCTAGTTTTCCTGCTGCTTAGCTGTTCCTACTTACACAGGCTGTCCCAGGAGGATTGGTCAATATTCAACAATATGACAGTAAATTTCATTTGAAGAAAAAAACTCCATATGGACGTATGCCCCTTTCCGAATAGTTTCCAAGATAAAACACATTTAATTTACACTTGTTTTTTGGCTAGTGGATCACACATATTGGTGTTATCCATTAAACTCTTTAACGTTGTTTCTAGCTCAACCTACCACCTTTTTTTCAGCCTCTTTCCTTTGAATGTCTTTCTGCCGTTGAACCAGAACGCGCAATTGTTCATGATGCGTTATGGATGAAGTAGTGCGAAGACTGAAAGTGTATCAGAGAAAAGCAACGACCGACTGTGATTATACATACACTCCCTAAAAATGCCACACATTTACACTAATGAAGAATATGCAGTTATGGCGTGTGTTTATGGCTTTTGCAATGCGAAAGATCCTGCTACTACCGAAGAATAACGTCGGTGCTTTAAAATACTTTTGAAGCATGATCACTGATCACTTAGAAGAACTTGCAGCACATTGCGTGAAACAGGTATTCTTCCAAGTTACAATTTTTTTTCTGAACGCATAGTTCAACAAATTGTGCAGGAAGAGCACCATACTGTGGGAATGGTGCATGCAGGACACAACGACTTCCTACACGTATCAATGTTCCACCATTACGAGTATCGCAAGCATTACATTCGGAACTTTTATCTATTTCACATACAGCGTGTCCACAATTTGCACACTGGTGAGAACATCACACGATTTGAATTCTGTCACTGGTTAAATGATATTCGTCGTTTGCTTCCATCAATATTATTCACTGATGAAATCACGTTTACACGGAATGGAATCAACAACACACGTAATAATCATCGATGATCGCAGGAAATCCATTAACTACGGCGAAAACCATTTTCCAAGTTCGTTTGCGGTCAGTGTTTGGCGCGATGTGATAGCTGACGTGTTGACACGCCCAGAATTACTTGCATTTTTTATGAAACTTACGTTTGTTGAACACCATGAGGATGTTCCTTTGACCAGTGGAGTGCAATGTACTTCCAGCAGCTTGGAGCTCAAATGGTTCAAATGGCTCTGAGCACTATGCGACTTAACTTCTGAGGTCATCAGTCGCCTAGAACGTAGAACTAATTAAACCTAACTAACCTAAGGACATCACACACATCCATGCCCGAGGCTGGATTCGAACCTGCGATCGTAGCGGTCGCTCGGTTCCAGACTATAGCGCCTAGATCCGCACGGCCACTCCGGCCAGCTGCTTGAAGCTCATACATACACTCCTGGAAATGGAAAAAAGAACACATTAACACCGGTGTGTCAGACCCACCATACTTGCTCCGGACACTGCGAGAGGGCTGTACAAGCAATGATCACACGCACGGCACAGCGGACACACCAGGAACCGCGGTGTTGGCCGTCGAATGGCGCTAGCTGCGCAGCATTTGTGCACCGCCGCCGTCAGTGTCAGCCAGTTTGCCGTGGCATACGGAGTTCCATCGCAGTCTTTAACACTGGTAGCATGCCGCGACAGCGTGGACGTGAACCGTATGTGCAGTTGACGGACTTTGACCGAGGGCGTATAGTGGGCATGCGGGAGGCCGGGTGGACGTACCGCCGAATTGCTCAACACGTGGGGCGTGAGGTCTCCACAGTACATCGATGTTGTCGCCAGTGGTCGGCGGAAGGTGCTCGTGGCCGTCGACCTGGGACCGGACCGCAGCGACGCACGGATGCACGCCAAGACCGTAGGATCCTACGCAGTGCCGTAGGGGACCGCACCGCCACTTCCCAGCAAATTAGGGACACTGTTGCTCCTGGGGTATCGGCGAGGACCATTCGCAACCGTCTCCATGAAGCTGGGCTACGGTCCCGCACACCGTTAGGCCGTCTTCCACTCACGCCCCAACATCGTGCAGCCCGCCTCCAGTGGTGTCGCGACAGGCGTGAATGGAGGGACGAATGGAGACGTGTCGTCTTCAGCGATGAGAGTCGCTTCTGCCTTGGTGCCAATGATGGTCGTATGCGTGTTTGGCGCCGTGCAGGTGAGCGCCACAATCAGGACTGCATACGACCGAGGCACACAGGGCCAACACCCAGCATCATGGTGTGGGGAGCGATCTCCTACACTGGCCGTACACCACTGGTGATCGTCGAGGGGACACTGAATAGTGCACGGTACATCCAAACCGTCATCGAACCCATCGTTCTACCATTCCTAGACCGGCAAGGGAACTTGCTGTTCCAACAGGACAATGCACGTCCGCATGTATCCCGTGCCACCCAACGTGCTCTAGAAGTGTAAGTCAACTACCCTGGCCAGCAAGATCTCCGGATCTGTCCCCCATTGAGCATGTTTGGGACTGGATGAAGCGTCGTCTCACGCGGTCTGCACATACAGCACGAACGCTGGTCCAACTGAGGCGCCAGGTGGAAATGGCATGGCAAGCCGTTCCACAGGACTACATCCAGCATCTCTACGATCGTCTCCATGGGAGAATAGCAGCCTACATTGCTGCCAAAGGTGGATATACACTGTACTAGTGCCGACATTGTGCATGCTCTGTTGCCTGTGTCTATGTGCCTGTGGTTCTGTCAGTGTGATCATGTGATGTATCTGACCTCAGGAATGTGTCAATAAAGTTTCCCCTTCCTGGGACAATGAATTCACGGTGTTCTTATTTCAATTTCCAGGAGTGTATTTTACCAGACGTGTGAAGGAATATCACAACCGCAATTACCCTACTAGCCACCAATATTACCAGATCTTATGCCATTAGATTTTTGTTTAAGGGGGTGGGAAGGGGTGAATGTACAAAACAAAGTTGAAAACGTGGGATGAACACCTTGGTGTCATCATGGACGCTGCTGAGGCACTGACAAGCAACACAACATGTTCTCCCATGAGTACACAGATGAGCTAAAATTGACGGTGAAATATTCGAACATTTATTGTGAACTGTACAAGAGCTTTAATGTACGGTAACGCTTGCAGGTTAATGTGTTAAAAACACCTATTTTTTCAGCTGGTACTTGTAAAACGCATGTTGTAATGTTTACTAATTCACGCAGTCCGCACTGGTAGCTGAGTGATCAGTCTGCTTTCGGCTGCGGTGGGGCGAGGACGTCCGCTGCGCCTCGCCGTGCGCGACCGTGAGCGCTTGCTTGTGTTTACCTTCTCGCGGCGCGAGTTGTATTTGTTCCAAGTTCAGTGCGATTATGGCACACACATGGCGCCACGATACGATCAAAATTACTTTCCAACCAGATCACGCGCGTCCTCGAGCCTATGAAATAGAACAGTTCATACGCGACGATCTACGTTTAGATCCGGCGACTGTCGTCGGAATACATTTTTCTATAACGGCGAGCGTGGTTTATGTTAAAATGACCAGTGCAGAGGTCTGCGCGACAGTGGTTTCTAAATACTCGAACTCTCTCCGATTCAAACATGCTGACGGGCATATCGGTGCAGTGACGGTGGGTCATGCAGGCATGGGCCTAAGGACTGTAAGAGTTTTTGAGCTCCCCTTCGAGGTCCCAGAGGAAGTTGTCAAGGACGCCTTCCGACCATATGGCAATGTTATCAGCCACGTTGCAGAAAAGTGGCAAACTTTGTCGACGTATAAGGTCTACAATGGTGTGCGCCAAATTAAACTTGAGCTCAAGAAACATGTGCCGTCCTATTTGAACATCGGTGGCTGCCGTGCAATCATCATGTACGACGGTCAACCGCGTACCTGTTCCGGATGTGGGCAGGAAGGCCATGTTCGATCGAGCTGCTTACAACGTAGAATTACGCAGGTACCAGTGGGAGACTCCGTTTCCCCGACGGGGACGACAATCCTGCCCCTCACGTACGCTCAGACGACGATGCGCACCATAGTTGAGGACGAAACGGGCGATCAGACACATCCATCGACGCCGGAAGTACCACGGGAGGAAGAGGAAGGACCCTCGGTGCCAACCCATATGTCGCCCCCTCCACAGCAACAACAGCAGCAACAGTCCCACGGACTCCAGACGCAACATAACATTCAGAACGCGATGGACGTGGACGCGAACATTGTCCCGACCGCGGCTTTCCTAGCGGAAGGTGATACGACGCTGGATTGCCTCCCACATTCGGATACGGATGTCCACGTTCGAAAGCAACGTTCGCCCCGACGACGCAAGCGACGTCGGCGGACCCCGTCTGACGATTGCCTCCTACACACGGCCGGTCAAGAAGGTGACATCTCATCAGACAGCATGGATGCTGCGCCTGCTGAGGATCTAAGTGGTGTAGACGGTTCACTTGCCCATACTACGAGTGCCCAGTTACTTCTTGCACCACAAACGCGGCAGGTCGCGTCGATGGATGGCGATCCGTCTACCTCTACCAAAGACGACGTACGTGAGAGAGATTTAGGTGCCGATCAGCCACACAGCATCGTGTTGCACCCACTGTGGTCGGACGATGTTGAGGAACTTCCTGACGAGGGCACGGGTGACAGGGGAGGGGGCGGCATTGGGGATGCCACTACTAGCGTGAAAGACTCATAATTTGTAACGGGTTTGGTGGGTCCGGCATCTCTTGCGGTTAGCTTTTATTGCCATGGCGTCTACCCTAGGTGAAGAGGCTAGGCAGCACACCTTTCGCCTTGCCACAATCAATATCAACGCGATAAGGGCACCACACAAACTGACAATGCTACATCGCATGCTTGATGCGGCGGACATCGACGTGGCCCTCTTACAGGAAGTATGTGTCGCTAGTTTCCCTGACTTCTACGGATATACCGCCCACATCTCCCACGCCTCTTCTACCGATTGTGGTGTGGCTGTTCTGCTACGGGACGGTTTGGCGGCTACGGACGTACTGTACCTACCGAGTGCAAGAGCCATGGCAGTAACTGTCAACGGTGTACGACTCATCAATGTATATGCCCCTTCAGGATCAGGGAGACGGAGAGATCGGGCCCGCTTTTTTTCGGAAGATATTACGCGTCTATTTATGGGCCACATAGACGATATGGTGATCGGAGGAGATTTTAACTGTACATTATCTCCATCTGATCAGCAGCCACATCACGTCCCGTGTGCGGAATTGGAAATGCTAGTGCGTGACCTCCACCTGATTGACACGTGGCGCCACATCCATGGCCCAGCTCCTGGTTACACCCATTATACAAGCCATTCATCAAGTCGGTTGGACAGGATTTACGTCACAAGCACCCTTTCGACGGCGACGAGAGGAGCAGAGCTCTGGCCCGCTGCATTCACCGACCACACAGCCTATATTTGCACCATTGCCCTCAAACCTGCACGTGTGTGGCGCAGTAGGCCTCCCTGGAAACTGAACGTCGCCCATCTGGACGAGCCGGCATGTAAAGGTGCTGTCGAAGAGTCGTGGAACGCGTCCTTACGGCGTCGTGGTCGGTACCGATCGACCCTCAGTTGGTGGATTGAGTGTGCGAAGCCTGCTCTTAGACGCACCTTCATGGCTTACGGCCGGGAAGCAGCGGCATGGAGGAGGAGCACGGAAAACTTTTATTACACCGTCCTACGGGAATGTCTTGCTATGGAGCCCTCACCTGACAGGCAGATCACAGTCAATCGCGCGAAAGCGCAGCTCGTCTCCTTAGCACGCCATCATTTACAAGGCGCTGTTATACGGTCGCGTGCTCCAGACATGATACAATCAGAAAGGCCATCTATGCACCACGTGCTCATAGAACGCAGGAGGCGCCGTAGGGCACTGGTAACCGACATGATAACCGACGACGGTCGACATGTGGTAGAACACGCAGATATAGCAGAAGCCTTCTATGGGCATTACGCTCAACTTTATTCAGCAGTGCTCCCTGATATGGCGACGGTAGACACCGTTTCAGCACATGTCCACGGTACAGTTCCACCAGACATGGTACCGACTTTACTGGGAGAAGTGACAGAAGAGGAAGTGCTCCACGCCATTGGTAAAGGTGCTCCCCATAAATCACCAGGAATCGATGGGTTACCATTAGAGTTCTATCGAGCCTTTAAACAACTGTTGCTACCGTGTTTGATTGAAATTTGCCAGGAATTGATGTCCCCGGGTATAACATTGCCTGCACCATTCTTGGAAGGTCTGATTGTCCCCATCCATAAGCCGAAGGGACGGAATCATGTCCGCGACTATCGTCCCTTAACGTTATTGAACAGCGACTTCAAGATCTTTTCGAGGCTGCTATCAGAACGTATTCGCGGCACACTATTGCACGTCTTGTCCGGCGATCAGACGTCCTTGGGGGGACCCAACAACATCAGAACTGCGTTATGTCGTTACAGAGATCTCATCTCCCTTGCACGGGTGAGACGTTTGCCGGCAGCCCTCGTGTCTATCGACTTTAGCCAGGCTTTTGACCGTGTGGGCCACACTTTCCTCACGGCCGTTCTACGGCGCATGGAATACCCCGACCCCTTTATCACAGTGTTGACACGCCTACTACATGGTGCAACTTCTCGAGTTCTTGTCAATGGAAGACTGACGGCACCCATGCCGATCCGCCGATCAGTACGACAGGGATGTCCATTATCAACATTGTTATTTGCATTGGCCTTAGAACCCTTGTTGTGTGGTCTCCGAGACAGGCTCACTGGGATACAGTTCGGCGGCTCCATCTATCGCTGCACCGCATATGCGGATGATTTGATGATCGTCATACGAGGAGCTGACGATATGGCCGCAGCTTTGGACTGGATTGGAACCTACGGTACAGCTTCTGGTAGCCAAATCAACGTTGACAAGTCCGTCGCCTTGAGCATCGGGATTGGGCTACCGCAGGAACACATTGCCCCCTTACGCTTCAGTGATACTGTACGCTGCTTGGGCTTAGATTTCATGAACGACATGCGACGCGCGACGACGCTCAATTATCGACGCCTTCTTAACCAAATTAGGGCCGGAATTGCAAATCAGCGGTTGCGATCCCTCAACATCGTTCAGCGGGCGTATTATGCCAATGTATACCTTGCGTCCCGCATACCGCATGTCGCCCAAACGCTACCCATTCCGAAGCCCTTGGCTCGTAGCATTATGGCAGCGCTGGGATACTTCGTCACCACTGGTATGTTACTGAAGATCAGATACGTATCTCTTACCCTCCCCAAGGACAAAGGTGGTCTCGGCCTAGTTAACGTCCATGATAGGGCCATTGCCCTCTATGTCAGCTCACATTTATGTCTGCTGCGCCGTTGTCCTACGAGCCTCACGAGTCTGCTTCTGACGGCGCTACGTCCTGCTTCACTAAGAGCGCCGGTGCCACTACAGGACATCCCGGCGCCCCTCTTTTATATAGGACGTTTCTATTTAGAACAAAGTTATTGCAGTGTAGCGCTCACGACACCACAAATGGCCACAACTCGACGCCTATATCATGACATGCTGCAACGCCGCCCCCTAAATGTGGTCGAACTAAAATATCCTGACGTACGGTGGCGCGTGGTGTGGAAGACTGTACACGATGCCATGCTTGATTCCGATGTTGTTTCTCAATGGTACGTCGTCGTTAATGGGAAGCTCGTGACGCAAGAACGTCTCTACAATATCCACATGACAGAATCTCCCAATTGTGTGGGTTGTAATACAGTAGATTCTGACGAGCACCGCCTCAGCTGTGGAGAGGCGGAACCGGTTTGGCACCTAGTGCGGCAGATGCTGGCTTATCTCTTGCGAGTTAGGCCGGAGCATATATCTGCACGCACGTTATTGTTTCCGGATGAGACATTTTACCCCAAGACTCGAACCAACTCCGTCACCTGGATACGTGGACATGCCGTCCATTACCTCTGTCGTGACGGACACAAGGATTTCCTTGACTTCTGGCTCTATTTGCAAGAAAGACATCATGCTATTTCCGGGCATACCAGATATCGACAGTGCTTCGCAAACTACCTATGGAGTGCCTTTCACAGCCCGCCGTGTAGCTGGAATGTTCCAGGCAGTGGCAGATGAGGTCAGAACGAACTGCAAACGACCATATATTGAACAATCTTATCAGTGGGCGCAGTCGCTGGGAAGCCTCACTACGACGTGGTAGCTTTCTTTTCATGCTATTTATGTCTCATATCTTCGATGGCGTCTTCATTCTGTTTTAGTTTTCCAGGCTTGGTTAACTGTGACTGTTCGCACATTGTAAAAAAAAAAAATTAAATAAAAAAAAAAAAAAAAAAAAAACGTGGGTAGGAGACCTGCTTTCAAATCCAAATAAATACACAAGAACAAAATAAGAACCAAATTAACAACAAATAAAATTTAATAAAGTATTATACCCTTTCCTTTCTTCTTTTATTTTATTTTTTTTTATACAAAGTTCAGAGGCATATTTAATTTTTGTTCGTTGGCGGAACCTGAAGTGGCGGCGAACGGCCGTCCTAATTAGCTTCAGGATGAAAGTGGCGGTGGCACTAGCTTTGTTTTTGTTTTTAGGCTAGATAGGTTTTTGGGGGTAGTATGGGTGATAGGGGCCAACGCCTGAAGTGAAAGAGGTAATTTTCTTACTTTAAAAAAAAAAAAATGTCCTTGGTTCTAGTCTTTCTTCGAGTGAGAAGTTTAATTTAAAAAAAAAAAAAAAAAAAAAAAAAAAAAAAAAAGAGTGGTCAGCGTGACAGACTGTCAATCCTAAGGGCCCGGGTTCGGTTCCCGACTGGGTCGGAAATTTTCTCCGCTCGGGGACTGGGTGTTGTGTTGTCCTAATCATCATCATTTCATCCCCATCGACGCGCAGGTCGCCGAAGTGGCGTCAAATCGAAAGACCTGCACCAGGCCAACGGTCTACCCGACGGGAGGCCCTAGCCACACGACATTTCCATTTTTTTACTAATTCTCGCACATGTGTGCCTGAGCAATCCTGACAATGAATTGAACAATACATAAAATAAATAACAACAGATATTAAATGTGTTGTATCTCGGTAACCATTAAGAATAGAGTATATGTGCATATGAAGTTTTCTGCTTCAAATAATAATTCCTGTGATATCCCTGAATACTGACCATTCCTCCAGGGACACAGTGTACATTGAGGACATTTAAAGTTTGTAGAAGTCAATGGGAGCACCTCCTTTTTGGATCCACAGAGTGAAAAATAGTGAGACATCCATTTGTGACGTTTCAATTACGACGCTACCTAACAGTTTTGTGCTGAGTAGTGGCTCTCTAACCAGCATTCCATAAAAGCAAAACAGCTGCGTCTTTATCTGACGTTCCATGGCTCTGTTTAAAAGGAATAGCTCGATGTAGTCACAGTATCGAGCAGCACACGTCTGTTTTCATGTCCAGCAGCTAACTCACTGCAAATAATAATCTGTAGCTTCATCCTGCAGAAAAATAGTCTACGCATTGACTAGAATTGATAATTAATAAATACAAAGGGACATTAAATAAAAGATAAACGAATAATTCAATAAAAAGGGCTCTGTCCTAACGTCTGTAATTGATGTATATCCATGAGAAATGACGCGCGGTCTGAGGCGACTTTCTACGGTCCGTGTGACCCCGCCCCCCCCCCCCCCCCCTCACCGTCGGAGGTTCGAGTCCTCCCTCGGGCATGGGTATGTGTGACGTCCTTAACGTAAGTTAGTTTAAGTTAGATTAAGTAGTGTGTACGCTTAGGGACCGATGATCTCAGCAGGTTGGTGCCATAGGACCTTACCATAAATTTCCTAATTGTCCAAGAGAATTAAGTGAATAACGTTTATTTAAGAAAGTGTAACTCAACAACATGGAAAGTGGTCCTACAATATCTAGTTACAATATAAACAGAAAATAACCCTACCAAACGCAGTAAGGTTGCGTGAGAGCGTTATGAGAATGGCAGCAGAATACCCGAGTTAAACAGTCATCGAAGATATGCAAAAGCTAAGTCCATTCGTGATCACAATACATGAAATGTTTACCAGCTCGAAATAATTCAGAATTGAGCCTGACGATTTACAAACCAACACACAATATGAAGAACGGGAACCGGTACTCTGTCTATTCTCCATTTCATAATGCAATCGGAAAAAGTTAGAGAATCATAGAGGCTGTCTATCGCCCAGTTTATCACAGACACGATGGAGTACCACACGTTACCACAGGCAGGTGTGTCTTCTTCCAGAGTGAGCATCCCAGTCCAGAATCACTCTCTTGAGCCCTTCATTCGAAAGCTCGCAGCCTCTACTTGACTCCCTTAGTGCTCCGCTACTATCTGCTTTTTTCTTTTCCTTTGGCAGCAGGCCGTCTCTCACCAAAAACAGAACATTCGTAAGTTCTACAGCAATGATTTGACTTAACTAGACCACTACCCAGATTAAAGTAATATAAAAACTAAACTAAACTCCTCCCGCACAGGCCATGAAGGCCCAAAGGTACCGACCGGCCGCCGTGTCAACCTTGGCCCAAAGGCGTCACTGGATGCGGATATAGAGGGGCATGTGGTCAGCACACCGCGCTCCCGGCCGTATCTCAGTTTCCGAGACCGGAGCCGCTACTTCTCAATCAAGTAGCTCCTCGGTTTGCCTCACAAGGGCTGAGTGCACCCCGCTTGCCAACAGCGCTCGGGACGTCGGATGGTCACCCATCCAAGTGCTAGCCCAGCCCGACAGCGCTTAACTTCTGTGACGGGAACCGGTGTTACCACTGCGGCAAGGCCGTTGGCTAAAGAAATATGTTTCAACAATATTTAAATAAAAAAGTATTACAAACATTCAGTCACACTCAGATCACTTACAATAATTATAAATAAAGGCTTATTCATAAATAAACAAAACAGTATTCTTACGCCAATACGCTCACATTAAATAAATACAGACTGTCGCTGTGTATTGTTTAAAAATTATTGATGCCTAATTGACAGAAGCGTTCTTTTGAAACGTTTTCACACATGCAACGGACCACTTCTTAAACTAACATGATTTTGTATTAGCAACTGTAAATAGTTAAAAAATATATGGTAGAAATAGTAAAAGTGTGACATGATATCACGTATTCATGCTGCATTCATTTGCTGCGCTATTTTAGTCAATATAATGTTCCGATAAACATTTGCATAATGGAAAAGATCTAAAAAACGTAATAAACTAACAAATGAAATAGATACACATATGTAGCTTTCAGGATTGACAGCTATAGAGCAATGCTATCATCTGAGATATCGTTTGTTAAAATGACATGAAGCGTTTAAAAGGTGTTAATTCTAAGGTTCATTGAGAAAATATTTATTCGCCATGAAATACTAAGTTCTGTAGTTTTAAATTTACTGAAATTGTTGTTATGCCACTGGATGCACCTCATTTTTCTGAGGTCGCAGATGTATTCAGATTTGCTTCATTGTTTGAGTGTGAAATATTATACAGTTTCAAAAATCTGTAATATGGCATCTTTATGCTTGTCTGAAAGACAGACATTGCTAGTGCATTCATTTAGGCTACCAGCTGCTGCCTAAATTCCCAGCTTTGGGCTTTACCAATTCCTGTAAAGCCTTTGTAAAAGCTCTTGGGCTTGCCAGCAACCATCGCTGCGGCTGGACCGGCCGTCACACTTTGGCGGCTCTGAGGATGTCCACCGGCACCCAGCCTCTCAAGCTAATTCATCTACGTCGTACCATTTTCAGGCGGCCGAATAACTCGCTGACATACGAGTAACGTTACACAGTCCATCAGGAAAAAAGAGTGCTTTAATTACACCTCACAGTCATTATGACCCTCACCATCATCTGATTTTTAGTTAAATCATGCTAGAAAATCGATCATCTATCAAATTTTCACCATGAGGAAAATATGGGAAAACCGACGGTTTCTGGTGACGTTCGTGGACTTCTCAAAGGCTTGTGACAGTATGCACAGATTAAGTATGTACAGCATCCTTAGAGAGCTTGGTATACCAATGACGTTAATAAATATGGTCAAAGTGTGCACAGCGGAGACAATAGCCAAAGTCAAATACCAAGGGGAGCTGTCCAAGGAATTACATATCAGAACGGATGTGAGACAAGACGTTATTTCAGCACTGTCATTTAATCTGGTCCTACAGAAAGTAAACCGAGAAATACCAGGACAGATTTATTGGGATACGCAGACGACATTGCAGTTCTAACAGAATCAAAGGAATTGATGGCGGAAACTGTAGAATGATATCCCATTACAGGTAGGGATATGGAAAAGGTAAAGATAAGAAAATTTTCTAAGGTGGGAAATTGGAAATACCTTGGTATATAGTTCAATAGGCAAAGTAAGTTAAATCACGAAATAAACCAACGTATTGGGAATTGGCCTAAAACTTATTTCCGTCTAAAGCAGATAAAGTCATCCAACAATCTGTCAATTAAGACCAAACTTAAAGCATACAATGCCGTGATAATGCTAGTATTGTTGTATGTGGCAGAAACCCTGAGCACAACAAAGAAGGATGAAGAGAACTTGTTGGTCTTCGAAAGAAAAATTATTAGAACAATCTTTGGGCCCGTCCAGGAAGGGAGCTCGTGGAGACGTAGCAAAACCCAAGATTGTATGAGCTGTTGAGGCAAGCGAGCACTGCGAGGTCGGCGCATGCTCTACAGGGTCCCCGATCGCCGATTTGATGATGATGGTGATGATGATGTTGAGAAAATCCGTAGTAAGTTACGAGCGCCAAATACTGGATCGCTTTGTGTTATCGTGTGATCAATATAATAATTAATTGATATCAATCAGTTTGCAATATTCACCACGGATCATTCCCGGGTATTGTATTTCTACACGCAGCATCGCATACTGCTATTTTCTTTTGTTTGAAGCGTTTTCCAAGTGTCATCCAGTGTGTTTTTAATTCCATACTACAATGTATGGGAAGTTGTGGAGTAAATTATCATGTTTTCGAATCATTTCGTCTATTTATTCTTGCTATTCAACACCAATATTGTTGATGACAACTACTACGTTTATGCCACACCTGCTATCATCTAGTTCACTCTTTAGCTCTCACAGACTATTCACAAAGAGTAAAATTTTAGTGCTAATGTTACTTGTAAAGAAGTTGGTGGTGGGATTTCTTGTCGGTAATGGAGGTTCCCAATAGCGATAACGTTTGTTGTTCTAGTTTTCGTTAACAAGAGTTCAGGGTCATCTACCGATTGTATAATCATAGAGACACTGTGTCAACTTTATTTAAACGATATGACACCCGTAGCACTATCATGTGTGTGTATGTGTGTGTGTGTGTGTGTGTGTGTGTGTGTGTGTGGCAGTAGATCAGAAACGAACTCCTCACCGCTGTCAGCGATATACGATCTTCATCCCATCGGCCCGTTTCCACTCGACTGCTCAGAAGTTCAGCAACAACTTTGTCACAACGTTACTTCAACGTGACTTGAATATCTCAAAGAGAATAAGGTGGTGGCAATCTCTGCAGGAGACGGACTCTTGAAGAGTCTCACACAGTCTCCTATGAGGTTCATTTCCGGTGAAAGTGCGGAGCATTACATTCAGGCGACGGCGCAGTTTCAGCCAAAAGGAAGGTTCTGCAGAGTAGTGCCAGAAATGGACGTCAAGGCACAGGCGATACGTCTTCTACGATTTCATGCAGTTTTGATGAAGTTGTCAGCGTTGGAATTCCATACGTAATCTAGTACCTAAATGCCATTACCTACAGCACACTAGATTTATGCATCTGCCGCTCTCTGTAGACGTTAGTCGATGGAAGTGCACTTTCCTAAATAAATACTTTGGCGTTGAGACACAAATATCTAATAAACTAGCACAAATTAATACCGAAATTTATTACTACAGCGATAGCTATGTCACGTGAGCAGAAATAACTGGTAACAGGGATAAAAAGATCAAAGCTGAGCAAGCTCTAGCCAAGTATCGGACAGCACTGCGACGAACAGTCAGTTCAGAACCGGAGTATTGTCTTCCGAGTTAAAAAAATACAAAAAAGTCAGTGGAATAAAATATTCTGTCGACGTGTCCATTGACCACTCTCACACCAAAATGAAAAACCTGTGTACAGAGTCAAATATTATTTTGTATTCCTCAGGGTCTGCAGCGTAGAAAATATATTGTGAAGACATTTTATGTACATTATACCAGGATGCTGCTACTTCTTTAAACTTTATTCGGGTGTTGTACAGATAGGCGATAAGCTTACTTCGGCTGCTTTGTCATTTTAAAGCGATCTGCAAATATATAGCGCTATTAGTATTTACAACTTTTACGTTAGAAATCTAATTGGTTTTGTAACAGTGTTGAGAGTACTTGCTTCCATATCTCATCGTCGACGCTATAGCTGTCAAATATTTATGCGTGTTGTATTTGCAATGCAGATTTAGTGGTTTTTTTTATATATATATTCTCAACACTATAAGTTGCAGCTGAATAATTTTTGTTGAAATTTTCGTTTTCTATAAATTGGACAGCTTTGCTTGACGGAAGCCATCGTTATTGTCTGGTTAGTTGTTTGTCTTTCTTCATCTACAGGCTTGTGTAGCGGTTAGAGATTCTTTTTATAGGTTTCTGTTGATTATCTTTGCTTATCATGTTACCTGCTATCGCGTTCTAAAATTTCGACGAAATTATGAATAAAATTTTTATGCTTAAGTTCAATCTGTTCGTTTAGAATTCCGCCTAGATATTTTCGTGTGTGTATTTCTGTTTCTTCTAAAAGTGTAATAGCTGGGCATTTAGGAGGTATATCTGGGATTTTCATTGCCATCCAACTGGTTTATGTTATTTTCTTCTGTTTTCAAATGGCAGAAAAATGTGTGTGTGTGGGGGAGAGGGGAGGGGGTTGTGTCCCTGTTTCTGATGTGCTCTCGATATCTGAAAAAAAATCAGTACTCTTTAGCCTTTACAGAATTTTTCACTATCATTAAAACTGAATTTATATAGTGTAAACCGGGGTACGTCTATGACTGTGATTTTGTTCTAAAGGAAGGGATTTCTGTTTTTATTTTATGTGTGGTACGGTATGCCAGTCTCACTGTAGTATTTTAAATAATGCATTTCGTCTGTCTATTTCCCATGTACGTTTGTGGTATATATGTGATTGTCCGTTCTGTTGGCTTTTCTTGTGTTAGTCCGATGTCGGTATGAATTTAGGTATGTTTGGGACTTTTATATTTTCTCATATTTGGATGACTAAACTGAGAGTAGAATTGTTTTATTGTGTCATGTATTCAATAGTCTCAAGTTCTTTCTGCATAGCTGGTTGTAGTAATGATAGGTTACGTAATCGGTTAATAAATGTGTGCAAATGAGCATATTTACGCTATTTTTTTAACTTTATTCGAGAGTTGTACAAGTAGAGGATAAGCTTATTTCGGCTGATGTGATTCTTGAGTTTTTCCCGGCGTATTTGATAATCAAAATATCCACGGGTGTACAGCCGGTCAACAGTGTCCAACGGGCACAATATTTCAGCGATCATACACGTCGCCATCATCAGGTGAACTGACTGACTGAGCTCCCGTGAACGTGCCGGTACGGAGATCCGTACGCTATGGCTGCTCAGGGGAACTGGGTTCGGTCGCGGCAGCGGCGGCAGATTTAAATACTCTCCGCCCGCGGTGCACTCCCACCGCCGTCCGCGCCCCGCACCACGGTCACGCGGTGGAAAAGATTGCGACGGCGTCTGAGATGACGTCGGTGTGATGGCTCTGTCCGCCGTGGTCGTCACAACTATACGTTTGCTCGATTTACTCTTAATTAACCCAATCGCTGGTTCCGAAGCCTTGCTAAGTTTATAGCCACAGTCACGGTTTAAGAAGTCGTCATTGGTGCGAATTTCGATGGCCTCTCTAACAACGCTGTCCCAGTTTCTCGACGTCTGTACCAGAATCCTCGTGCGTTCATATTCCATAGCGTGATTTTCTGACAAACAATGTTCAGCGACCGGCGACTTGCTTGGATACATCAGTCGAGTGTGCTTCTGGTGTTCACGGCATCGATCCTCGACGGTACGCATCGTCTGACCAATATACGACTTGCCCACATTGACACGGAATCTGGTACACGCAGGCCTCCCTCAAACCGAGATCATCTTTGGCGCTCCCCACCAGTGCACGAGTTTTATTCAGAGGACAAAACACAGTTCCGACCCGGTGTTTCTTCAAAATGCGGGCGATTTTCCCCGAGAATGTGCCTGTATATGGAATAAACGCAGTGCCTACCTCCTCCCTCGTGATTTCATCCATCTCCTCAGGTTGTGCTGTAGTGGCTGGGCGGATAGCACGTTGAATCTGCCATTCTGAGTACCCATTTTTTCGAAATACAGTTCTCAGATGTTCCAATTCCTGGGGTAGACTCTCTGCGTCAGAGATAGTGCGCGCCCTATGTACTAGAGTTTTAAGTACCCCATTCCTCTGTGAAGGGTGGTGGCAGCTGTCTGCGTGCAAATACAGATCAGTGTGCGTTGTCTTCCGATACACCCCATGACCTAGGGTGCCGTCAGCCCTTCTCTTGACCAAAACGTCAAGGAAAGGTAATTTACCCTCCGTTTCAGTCTCCATAGCGAATTTGATGTTGGGGTGTATGGAGTTTAGATGTGTAAGGAAGTCAAGTAGTTTATCCATACCATGTGGCCAGATGACGAACGTGTCGTCCACGTAACGGAAAAAGCAAGTAGGTTTCCAATCGGATGACGACAGGGCTTCCTCCTCGAAGTTCTCCATGTACAAATTCGCTACCACCGGTGAGAGTGGGCTACCCATGGCGACTCCCTCCGTTTGTTCGTAGTATTCTCCACTAAAAAGAAAATACGTGGAAGTCAAGATAAGCCTAAAAACTTCAGAGGTCTTCTCGTCAAACTTCTGACTAATCCATTCTAGTGACTCTCGCAGGGATACCCTCGTAAACAAGGAAACGACTTCAAAACTCACCATGATATCTGACTCGTCCAACCTGAAGCTATCAAGGCGTTTTTATTTCGGCTGTTTTGTCATTATCAAACGATCTGTAGTTATCTAGCGCTATTAGTATATACAATTTTGATGTTATATATCTGACTGGTTTCGTAACAGTGCGTCGAGTACTTGCTTACATATCACATCGTTGACGTTGTCACTGTCAAGTTTTTCAGCGAGTTGTATTTGCAGTGCAGATTGAAATCTTTTTGTTTACATATATTTTTTCTCAATAGTAGATGTTCTCAAATAATTTTTCTTTAAATTTTCCTTTTCTATAAATCTGACAGCTTTACTTGACGGTAGCCACCGATGTTTTCTGGTTATATATTTATCTTATTCATCCATGGACTTGTTTCGACGAAATTTTCAATAAAATTTTTATGCTTTAATTCAATCTCTTCGTTTAGGATTTGTCATTACTTGTATGTAGAAAGTATGAATAGGATTTTAGAGGATTTTCATTTCACTCTCGAACTGGTTTAAGTTATGATTTTCTGTTTTCAAATGGCAGAATAATATGAAGTGATTTATGTCGCTCTTTTCTTTCATGTTCTCGATATCTGAAAAAAAAATCCATTCTGTTTGGCCTATAGAGAATTTTTCGCACTCATTGCAATTCGTTTTTTAAATACCTGGCTACGTGCATGTTGCTAACTTTATTTCACTCGAATGGATTTGTGTTGTGCATGGTACGATAAGCGAATCTCACTGAAGTACCTTTTAATAATGACTTTGATTTATCTGATATCTTTCCTACGTATGTTTGTGGTATGTACGTGTTTATCCCTTTTGTTGGTGTTTCTCCTACTAGTTTTAATTCAGCATAAATTTGGGTATGTGTGGGATTTTCATATTTCTCATATTTGACTGACTGTACTGATATTATAATTGTTTTATTGTGCCATGTATTTGACGGTTTCAAGTTCTTTCTGTACAACTGGTTGTAGTAATGGTAGTAGGTTATGTAATCAGTTAACAATTATGTGAAAATAAGAATATTTGTGTGTTGTTAGATGACAAGAATCTGTGTTAGTGCTGTTATCTGAGGTCGTAGGTTTCCTGTAAATTTTAAATCAAGTGCGTTGAGATTCGTATGAGTGTCCCTAGTAGCAACAAAGCCACTGAGCATGGCAAAAAAGATTGGCAGAGGTGATCGTTTCCTAGCCTTTTAGTGCTATGGGTGATTACAGTGCATTGTGGTGCATGTCGGCTGTGGAAGGCACAGTTAGAGCCAAATGTTGATGCGATAATTGGAACTGAATTTTGTTGAGATGTCAGAGGTGTCCGATTCTCTTGGTTCGGGATGTGTTGTTAGTGGCTTACAGCTAGCCTAGACGTAAATGGGTTGTTTTCTAGTCTGTCAGTGGTGGATTAGGTGGTTAGTTCCGCGAGCGAGGTTCCTTCTTGAATGCGTTTTGGTGGAATTTTGGGCCCCAACATTTACGGCGGACATCATTTGCTCGTTAGTTTGAATTGGCCCACACACAATTAAATATATCTTACCATTAGCCGATGTTTAGTGCACAATATAGTGAAGCAGAACCATTAGCGAACCGCAGGTATCTGAACTGACACTTTTAGTGTAAAGTAAGGAGTGGCGCATTTTGAAGTAGGGAATAGCAGCAGTTTGCAAAACGAAAGCGACTGCGGAGACAGAGCTTAACTCTGACTGTTAATTGACAAAGAGTTGGTGGCATTTAGGATTTCTGTTTTCTTTTTAATTGTGTTATTACCGATTTTTGGGGCATTAGTTTGTTGTTGACACTCGAGTACTAGATTTGACAGTAATTATGTATTAGTGTTGACATTCAAAGTTCATGTTACCTTTGCTACACTTTACGACCAACTGACAAGCTATCTTGAAGCTCTGGTTACGACGTATTTTTTAAACGGGAAATGATTTAGAACGTAAAGATATTCATAGCTATCTGTTGCGTTTAACTATTCCTCAGAAAAGAAAGAAAGAGAGAGAGATTTATGATAACTCATAACTACTGCCAAATTAATTTCTCTGCAACAGCATTCAAAGATATTGCTATCTGACGCGAGGGAATTTATTGCAATGAACAAATAACAGCGATGTGCTGGATGGCATGTGTTCTCGGGTGTTGGCGCAGCAGGTAGTCCAATAGAATCCATTGTGACGATAGTACGGTGACTTACTCCGTCTTTGCTACCCACAGGTAAAGAGTACTCAAACATGCCACCACAGTACAAATGTTAACGATGAGATATGGAAGTAAGCACTCGACACACTGTTACAAACTTAGTCAGATGTATAAGTAAAAATCGTATATACTACTAGCGCTACGTAACAGCACATGGCTTGAAAATGGCAAATCAGCTTATCCCATAACAGTATGACTCTCGAATAATGCCTCAAAAATTGTAGAGTCCTGGTATAATATAAACAAAATGTCTTCACAAAATATCTACTACACTGCAGGCCCTGAGGAATGCAAAATGATGACATTATTGTCGTGCAATAACATGGGTAATTTTGTGTGATGTGTATGCCTACTTCGAAAGCGCTAAATTCAACAAAATGTGCCTAAGAAATAAAGTAATCCCAGCACATGTTTTCATCAAAGAAACAAAACCGAATTCTAGATTACAATCATGAACTATTGAGCATGATTATGGATAGAACACGACTTTGAGGACAAATTAGCATTTAAAAATGTTTTAATAACTTATGTTTGTATCTCACTTGCGACTTACAAGAAACCCGTTGAGTGCGACGTTTCAAGTTCAATCTTCATTGAGTCTCCTTTTAAAGTGCTGTGTTACCAATTATGATAGGAAAAATATTAGCTGCTAATGATTCACCATGTGCATCAGGAGCGCGACAGAAGATGAGCGTCTGGGAGGTGGAGAGATCAACCTTCTACGTGATGTGTTTATTATACTTGACAAAATGGACGTCGTCGACATTCAAGAAACGTTCAAAACAAACCATAAACTTGCGTCATGAAAACCGAATAAAAAATGGTGTGATGCAAGATCATAAAGGTTCGCACCACCAAGATCGAAGGCCAGTTCCTTGTGCGTAACAATCCATGCAGCACGTTCAGATAGATATCGTCTCTTAAAGAATGCATACAGAATCATATTGATGTAACGGTATGATGAGAACCCATGGAATGTAATGGCATGTAACCGAACGCAACACACTGTCGCGGAGCTTATTGTTAAACTGGCTTTCCCTTAATGTGTAGCAGCATATAGTGCGATAATATGTTTTGTAGGGACAGAAAAATAAATATCCATTGGCTGAATGCGTCTGGTGGTTCTAGCTGGCTTTTTTTTTTGTCATCAGTCTACTGACTGGTTTGATGCGGCCCGCCACGAATTCCTTTCCTGTGCTAACCTCTTCATCACATAGTAGCACTTGCAACCTACGTCCTCAATTATTTGCTTGACGTATTCCAATCTCTGTCTTCCTCTACAGTTTTTGCTCTCTACAGCTCCCTCTAAAACCATGGAAGTCATTCTCTCATGTCTTAGAAGATGTCCTATCATCCTGTCCCTTCTCCTTATCAGTGTTTTCCACATATTCCTCTCCTCTCCGATTCTGCGTAGAACCTCCTCATTCCTTACCTTATCAGTCCACCTAATTTTCAACATTCGTCTATAGCACCACATCTCAAATGCTTCGATTCTCTTGTGTCCGGTTCTCCCACAGTCCATGTTTCACTACCATACAATGCTGTACTCCAGACGTACATCCGCAGAAATTTCTTCCTCAAATTAAGGCCGGTATTTGATATTAGTAGACTTCTCTTGGCCAGAAATGCCTTTTTTGCCATAGCGAGTCTGCTTTTGATGTCCTTCTTGCTCCGTCCGTCTTTGGTTATTTTACTGCCTAGGTAGCAGAATTCCTTAACTTCATTGACTTCGTGACCATCAATCCTGATGTTAAGTTTCTCGCTGTTCTCATTTCTACTACTTCTCATTACCTTCGTCTTTCTGCGATTTACTCTCAAACCATACTGTGTACTCATTAGACTGTTCATTCCGTTCAGCAGATCATTTAATCCTTCTTCACTTTCACTCAGGATAGCAATGTCATCAGCGAATCGTATCATTGATATCCTTTCACCTTGTATTTTAATTCCACTCCTGAACCTTTCTTTTATTTCCATCATTGCTTCCTCGATGTACAGATTGAAGAGTAGGGGCGAAAGGCTACAGCCTTGTCTTACACCCTTCTTAATACGTGCACTTCGTTCTTGATCGTCCAGTCTTATTATTCCCTCTTGGTTGTTGTACATATTGTATATGACCCGTCTCTCCCTATAGCTCACCCCTACTTTTTTCAGAATCTCGAACAGCTTGCACCATTTTATGTTGTCGAACGCTTTTTCCAGGTCGACAAATCCTATGAAAGTGTCTTGATTTTTCTTTAGCCTTGCTTCCATTATTAGCCGTAACGTCAGGATTGCCTCTCTCGTCCATTTACTTTTCCTAAAGCCCAACTGATCGTCACCTAGCGCATCCTCAATTTTCTTATCCATTCTTCTGTATATTATTCTTGTAAGCAGCTTCGATGCATGAGCTGTTAAGCTGATTGTGCGATAATTCTCGCACTTGTCTGCTCTTGCCGTCTTCGAAATTGTGTGAATGATGCTTTTCCGAAAGTCAGATGGTATGTCGCCAGACTCATATATTCTACACACCAACGTGAATAGTCGTTTTGTTGCCACTTCCCCCAATGATTTTAGAAATTCTGATGGAATGTTATCTATCCCGTCTGCCTTATTTGACCGTAAGTCCTCCAAAGCTCTTTTAAATTCCGATTCTAATACTGGATCCCCTGTCTCTTCTAAATCGACTCCTGTTTCTTCTTTTATCATATCAGACAAATCTTCACCCTCATAGAGCCTTTCAATGTATTCTTTCCACCTATCTGCTCTCTCCTCTGCATTTAACAGTGGAATTCCCGTTGCACTCTTAATGTTATCACCGTTGCTTTTAATGTCATCAAAGGTTGTTTTGACTTTCCTGTATGCTGAGTCTGTCCTTCCGACAATCATATCTTTTTCGATGTCTTCACATTTTTCCTGCAGCCATTTCGTCTTAGCTTCCCTGCACTTCCTATTTATTTCATTCCTCAACGACTTGTATTTCTGTATTCCTGATTTTCCCGGAACATGTTTGTACTTCCTCCTTTCATCAATCAACTGAAGTATTTCTTCTGTTACCCATGGTCTCTTCGCAGCTACCTTCTTTGTACCTATGTTTTCCTTCCCAACTTCTGTGATGGCCCTTTTTAGAGACATCCATTCCTCTTCAACTGTACTGCCTACTGCGCTATTCCTTATTGCTGTATCTATAGCGTTAGAGAACTTCAAACGTATCTCGTCATTCCTTAGTACTTCCGTATCCCACTTCTTTGCGTATTGATTCTTCCTGACTAATGTCTTGAACTTCAGCCTACTCTTCATCACTACTGTATTGTGATCTGAGTCTATATCTGCTCCTGGGTACGCCTTACAATCCAGTATCTGATTTCGGAATCTCTGTCTGACCATGATGTAATCTAATTGAAATCTTCCCGCATCTCCCGGCCTTTTCCAAGTAAACCTCCTCCTCTTTTGTGATTCTTGAACAGGGTATTCGCTATTACTAGCTGAAACTTGTTACAGAACTCAATTAGTCTTTCTCCTCTTTCATCCCTTGTCCCAAGCCCATATTCTCCTGTAACCTTTTCATCTACTCCTTCCCCTACAACTGCATTCCAGTCGCCCATGACTGTTAGATTTTCGTCCCCCTTTAAATACTGCATTACCATTTCAATATCCTCATACACTTTCTCTATCTGTTCATCTTCAGCTTGCGATGTCGGCATATATACCTGAACTATCGTTGTCGGTGTTGGTCTGCTGTCGATTCTGATTAGAATAACCCGGTCACTGAACTGTTCACAGTAACACACCCTCTGCCCTACGTTCCTATTCATAACGAATCCTACACCTGTCACACCATTTTCTGCTGCTGTTGATATTACCCAATACTCCTCTGACCAGAAATCCTTGCCTTCCTTCCACTTCACTTCACTGACCCCTACTATATCTAGATTGAGCCTTTGCATTTCCCGTTTCAGATTTTCTAGTTTCCCTACCACGTTCAAGCTTCTGACATTCCACGCCCCGGCCTGCAGAACGTTATCCTTTCTAGCTGGTATGAACTGAAATTCACATACTTTTCACGGGGGATATTCTCGACAGGAGTAGGATTGCTATACGCAGACCAGGACTCAAGCAGAAGTAAGTTATTTTAATCAGGTATGGCTAAAAGGAGTGCTCATCCGGGTAGTTCTCTTTCGCGCATTTTCCCACTCTTCCTTGCTGTGACATAAATATTCCCTACTGCCCTTGCAAGAACACAAACACGAGAAAGAATCGTAGAGAGCAGAGCACCTCCAATTTCTCACAGCAGAATACATAAATTTTCCTCCAGATTGACAGTCGGCGTAGATGTATACGAATGCATTAATGCACTGATGTTAGTAATCATGATACAACTCTTTTTGTTCTTTTAGCGCGGAATTCAATGCGAGATGCTTATAACAGCATAACTTTGTCTCGAAACATGGCAGAAAATCCAAAGAGACTCTGGTCGTATGTGAAGTACGTTAGCGGCAAGAAACAATCAATGCCTTCCCTACACGATACAATGGAGATAGTATAGAAGATAGTGCTGCCAAAGCAGAGTTACTGAACACAAGTGCTGCCAAAGCAGAGTTACTGAAAACAGTCTTCCGAAATTCCTTCACAAAAGAAGAAATTCGAATCGAGAACAGCTGACAACATGAGTAACGCAGAAGTAAATGTCCTCGGAGTAGTGAAACAACCTAAATCACTTAATAAAAGCAAGTCTTCTGGTTCAGACTCTATACCAATTAGGTTCCTTTCGGAGTATGCTGATGCATTAGCTCCATACTTAACAATGTACAACCGTTCGCTCGATGAAAGATCCGTACCCAAAGACTGGAAAGTTGCACAGGTCACACCAATGTTCAAGAAAGGTAGTAGGAGTAATCCATTAAATTACAAGCCCATATCGTTAACGTCGAGATGCAGCAGGATTTTAGAACATATGTTGTGTTCGAACATTATGAATTACCTCGAAGAGAACGGTCTATTGACGCATAGCCAACATGGGTTTCGAAAACATCGTTCCTGTGAAACACAACTAGCTTTTTATTCACATGAAGCTTAGAGTGCTATTGACAAGGGATTTCAGATAGATTCCGTATTTCTCGATTTCCGGAAGACTTTTGACACAGTACCACACAAGCGGCTCGTAGTGAAATGAGAATCTCAGTTATGTGACTGGATTTGTGATTCCCTGTCAGAGAGGTCACAGTTCGTAGTAAAAGAGGGAAAGTCATCGAGTAAAACAGAAGTGATTTCTGGTGTTCCCCAAGGTAGTGTTATAGGCCCTTTCCTGTTCCTTATCTATATAAACGATTTTGGAGACAATCTGAGCAGCCGTTTTCGGTTGTTTTCAGATGACGCTGTCGTTTATCGACTAATAAAGTCATCAGAAGATCAAAACTAACTGCAAAACGCTTTATAAAAGATATCTGAATGGTGCGAAAAGTGGCAGTTGACCCTAAATAACGAAAAGTGTGAGGACATCCACATGAGTGCTAAAAGGAACTCGTTGAACTTCGGTTACACGATAAATCAGTCTAATCTAAAAACCGTAAATTCAACCAAATACGTAGGTATTACAATTACGAACAGCTTCAATTGGGAGGAACACATAGAAAATGTTGCGGGGAAGGCTAACCAAAGACTACATTTTATTTGCAGGACACTTATAAAATGTAACAGACCTACTAAGGAGACTGCCTATACTGCGCTTGTCCGTTCTCTTTTAGAATACTGCTGCGCCGTGGGGATCCTTACCAAATTGGACTGGCGGAGTACATCGAAAAAGTTCAAAGAAAGGCAGCACGTTTTGTATTATCGTGAAATATGGGAGAGAGTGTCTCAGAAATGATACAGGATTTCGGCTGGAAATCATTAAAAGAAAGGTGTTTTTCGTTGCGACGGAATCTTGTCACGAAATTCCAATCACCAGCTTTCTCTTCCGATTGCGAAAATATTTTGTTGACACCGACCTACATAGGGAGGAACAATCACCAAGATAAAATATGGGAAATCAGAGCCCGTACAGAAAGACATAGGTGTTCATTCTTTCCGCGCGCTATACGTGATTGGAATATTGAGAATTGTGAAGGTGGTTCGATGAACCCTCTGCCAGGCACTTAAATGTGATTTGCAGAGTATCCATGTAGATGTAGATGTAGGCAGTTCAACAACACTCCTGATGCTGTGCTGCCATTGGATACCCCCAGTCCTAGCCGCTGTAGTCATTAGCAGCAAATATTGCGGTTACATGAGAGGCTATATGTAGGGCATCTAATGCCGTAGGCGTCGCTGTCCTTTTACGATCTCGCACTCACGCCGTTCCTTGTTAGCAATCATATCAGTTCTCTATTTTTGACTAGTTGGCCAAATTTATATATAAATACGTGTGTTATACCATCAAACAAATAGTTACAGCATCTCCTATATACACAATATCTCAAAAATTGATCAGAAAAACCGTAAACAGCAATTTTTCAATTTCATTTAACAACTGTAAACATAACTGGCATTAGTTTCACTCCAGAAGAAAGAAAACTTCTAGGTGAAGGCAAACAGTGTAAAAGACAACGAAAAATCACGATGAAAGCAGTAAAATAATCTCATATCTACGATTAAAATTGCCATTGATATGGAAACTTTAAAACTACACCAATCACTCAGAAAACAATAGCTCATACCAAAATAAACCATCAAATAAAATTAGAACAAGCTATATTAAATAACATACGAGAGAAATTTGCCTCACCAAATGCAACAGCATTGAAGGCAGACAGAGAAAGTAGTCTAGCCCCAATGTACAACAAAGAAAAATCGCCAAAATTAACCATAACACTACCAACAAATATGTAGCTTTAACCAAAGAAATAGTAAAAAGCAGTAACACCGTTTCCTGCGACCTTGAAAAAGAAAGTAGTTAGTAATGAGGCCACAAACACCGAATGTTCACAGACAACCATAATATTCAGGAAACCAAAACCCCATTTACAAGGTAGTGAACTGTACAAATAACCCAACCTACCTAATTAGCAGAAAACAGAATCATCTTCTTACATAAAATTACACATACCTCGGCATTTAACAATAACGAATTCACACAACACTATTAAAAACATCCACATTACAGAAAACAGAATTTCATATCCTTCGATATCACAAATTCATATACCAACATTCCCAGATAAGGAAAAACCTATTACGGCGTAGGAAACAACCCATTACAGGAAAATAATTAATCTACTACTAAAATTAATATTATACCAAAATTACTTTGAGTTCAGTAATGAAATGTATTAAAAAGAATGAGAGCAGTAATGGGATATAACGTAGCTGGAAAAATTGCTGATACACTTCCTAACATTCTAGAACAAAAATACTTCAGCCTTGTAACACACACTACAAAAATTTAATTACCATTTTCAATATGTAGATGACTCTCTGCTACTAACAAACATTTCTAATGATGACACACAACAGATACATGCAACACTAAACGAACTTCATCCTAACATGAAATTCACAATAGAATATGAACACTATAAATCGATCGATTTCCTTAACTGAACAAAAAGAAACATTAATAATACACATCAGTTTGAAATTTACACGTTCTTGTCACTCGAAAACACACAAACATTTATTTTCACACATTGATTAACCGATTACATAACCTACCATTACAACAACCAGCTGTATAGGAGGAACTTGACCCTGAAATAAAGGGCACAACAAAACAATTTTAATCCCAGTACATTCAGCCAAATATCAAAATAATAAAAATCCCAAACATACCCAGTTTCACACTGACATCAAACAAACATAAGATACTCCAACAAAAAAGAAAATTACATGCACACTGCAATCATACATATGAAATACAACAGACATACTAAATTCAATATTAAAAATACTACAGCGAGATTTGCATATCGTACAATACATAAGATAAAAACACAAATCCGTTCCAGTAAAACAAAATAATCGACATACAAGTACTCAGTTATATATAAAATTAATTGCAGAGACTGTGAAAAATTCTCTATAGGCCAAGCAGAACAGTTTTTTTCATATATCGAAAATATGTAAGAAAGAGCGACACATATCCCTCCATATTTTTCTGCCATTTGAAAACAGGAAACCACAACCCAAACCAGTTCGACCGCACAATGAAAATCCTACACATATTGCCTAAAAGGCCAAGTAATTATCCTTATAGAAGGAAGAAACAAGCACAGAACCGCACACACACACACACACACACACACACACACACACACACACACACATACATACATACATATATACACATGGAGTAGCATCATGACAGTGTCCTTTTACTGATAACTTCAAATTGGGGAATGACCAGAAATCGGCTGGGGCCAAATCCTGGGAACATGGCGGGCAGTGGCGGATTTAAAGATTTTGCGCCCCTAGGCACACCATATTATAGCCCCCCCCCCCCAACCAAAAAGGTAAGTTTTAAATAATAACTATTAACCGATCACTTCACCTTACGAGTCGCGCTCAATTAAAATGTAATTTCGTTCCTAAACTGTACTTGGTGTACGGCAGGGATAAACTTAAAACTGGATTGTGTTAACACATTCTTCTGTCGAAAGACGACAGAAACGAACACAAGGAAAATAACTTTTCTTTTATGTCCTAAAAATTCAGCAGAGCGTGTAGGAGACAATGGATTTTTGTTATACATTCACTTTCAACATGTTATTTTACACGAAACCGCTGAAAATGGAAATAAAGAGGTTCTGTTACGATCTAAAAATTGAATCGAACGTGTCATACATTAGAAACACGTACATTTACAGAGATGCGTTCAAAATTAAAATTTAACTGTCATTTTAACATCTAATAACTTGAATATGCAGCAAATAAAAAAAAAACACGTTCGGTATTAATACTTGAATCTATAGGAAAGTGTTGTTGTTGTTGTGGTCTTCAGTCCTGAGACTGGTTTGATGCAGCTCTCCATGCTACTCCATCCTGTGCAAGCTTCTTCATCTCCCAGTAACTACTGCAACCTACATCCTTCTGAATCTGCTTAGTGTATTCATCTCTTGGTCTCCCTTTACGATTTTTACCCTCCACGCTGCCCTCCAATGCTAAATTTGTGATCCCTTGATGCCTCAGAACATGCCTTACCAGCCGGTCCCTTCTTCTTGTCAAGTTGTGCCACAAATTTCTCTTCTCCCCAGTCCTATTCAACACCTCCTCATTAGTTATGTGATCTACCCATCTAATCTTCAGCATTCTTCTGTAGCACCACATTTCAAAAGCCTCTATTCTCGTCTTGTCCAAACTATTTATCATCCATGTTTCACCTCCATACATGGCTACACTCCATACAAATACTTTCAAAAACGACTTCCTGACACTCAAATCTATACTCGATGTTAACAAATTTCTCTTCTTCAGAAACGCTTTCCTTGCCATTGCCTGTCTACATTTTATATCCTCTCTACTTCGACGATCATCAGTTATTTTGCTCCCCAAATAGCAAAAGTCCTTTACTACTTTAAGTGTCTCATTTCCTAATCTAATTCCCTCAGCATCACCCGACTTAAGAAATGAAAATGAAATAGAGATTTCGGTGCACGTAAACGAGGTTTCGTCCAACGTTCTACTATCAGCAATTCTTAAAGAAACAGGTAATACATAGTTCGTAAATCCAATGGATGTGCTCAAAGTTATAGTAAAACTCACACAATAATCTTAAATTTTTGGAACGAATATAAATAAATAAATAACCTCACCAGTCAGCAAAGTTTGCGTCTCGCTTTGACGGCAGAAACCTCGTTGATCATATATTCGTAGTTCAGACGGTTATCAGTTAGGAAGTCGGCTTCGATGTGAAGAACGAATAAGGCGTTCAATCTCTCCTCAGACAACGTAGAACGTAGGTACCATTTCAGAGTTTTAAGAGCCGCAAACGAGCGTTCTGCTAAACCATTTGTAAGTGCCATATTTAGAAATATTATAACAGTAATGTGAACATTCTGAAACACGGGCTGTAACCTCTCTTTCGGTGAAAATTTACTCATTTCGACTGGTATATCACTAATCTCAGAAGATTTCAAAATTTCCACGAAATGTACACATTCACGAGGGAAGAAAGGCTCTAAATTTGTATCATATGACGCTTGGAGTTTTACTGAACGCTCAGCGGTATCGTCAAGTGAACAGTTCATAAGGTTACAGAAAACTCTGAAGGAGTCCAACAGTGTTCTATAGATTTCCTTCCTCCTCACTTACTAGGGGTACAAGTTGAGTACTGGGAGAAATGTTTCGACACTAAATTTTTCCCTTCCAGTCAGAAAAACTTCTTCTGAGTCCGCTTCTTCGTTATCATGCTGTTTGCGTTTTCGTGGTCTTTCATAGGTGGACTCATAGTCTACATCAGTCACAATCTCCATGGATTTATTTTCATAATAGTCGAACATGCCACGAATAGATGCATTAAATCCTACAAGTGATTCATATAATTAATGCACTATTTTAGTATCAATACTTACACTCTTTAATTTCAAATTTACACTATTAAATCTCAGGAGTATCTGCTTTCAAAGAGTAGCTGAGTTGATTCAATAAAGCCGAAACCTCATTTCACGCAAGTAGTTTTTCAAACGTATTATTGGCAATATTTGTGAGGACATTGATAACACCCTCTCAGTTTTCATATAGACTTAGACACGCTTCCTCCCTTGTTTATCAACGTGTTTTTGATAAACTTTTAACCGTTTCGCTTCCTGGTTTCATGAAAGAAAGAAGTTTATCCGAGCGCTGTGTAGAATCAGAAAAAAAATTATAGAAGTTTTGCACTACATTGAAAAATGAACATGCTTCCTGACAATAACTTGTAGCACGAGTGCCGACTAAATTCAAAGAATTTGCTCCACATGGTACATAATGCGCTTTCGGATTTCGTGGTTTAATGCGCGCCTGCAAACCAGTGTAGGTTAACATATTGGTTGCGTTGTCGAATGACTGGCCTCTACAGTCAGTAACATCAACGGAATTTGTGGACAGTACTTTTAGTACGGCCTCAGCTAAGTTTTTGGACTTGTGTTCTGGGTTTGTTAAAAATAGAAGGAAACGTTCAATAGGTTCACCGTTCTCGTTCACATATCTTAATATGAACGCTACTTGATCAATATGTGAAATCTCCACAGTAGATTCTACTATTACAGACAAATATTTGGCCTGTTTTATTTCACTCATTTCGTTCAGAAACAAGCTCTATCATTTCATTACAGATCGTTGAAGAAAGATAACTTGTAAGTCCCTGTCCTGGATTTCCATATCGTTCAATGTGCTCTACGAGAAAAGGCTCAAAATCAGCTATAACTTCAAGATGCATCATAAATTGACCATTATGTAATGAATGGAGTCTTTCAACGTGTCCACGTAGGGGAAGTCCACGACTTGTTACCTTCTTCACTGTTGCAAACACCCTTTTCAACACACTGCGTCAGTACATTTTTTGTGTCTCAACATATGACTCGAAATGGTTATCTATTGTTCCAAGTGACTTCTTTCTCCTTAAGAGTGATAACTCAGAATTTTTGTGTTCAAGTGAATTCTCGTGATGTGCTGAAATATTAGAAATATTTTTTAAAACTGTGATATTACTGGTACTAATCGCGGCCTTACCTCCGACCAACTTACACGGTGCCCAAAAAACAGCACCCGTGCTACAGGAGAATACTAGAAAATCATGCAAAGCTGATTCACCATTTATAGATTTACGGTAAAATACATTTTGGTTCAAATATCTGGTTTTATCGCCTATTGATCATCTTGAATTAGAAGAATCACCGTTACAATTTTGATTAATGCCACGTTGTAAGAGAATGTCGACTGTTAACTCATTGACACACCATTCTGCAGGATCATCACTAACGAGGTTATTTCTTTTTGGAATGTCTCACACGACACTTAGATTTTCGTGAAACTCGAAATCAGAAACAATCTGCTTTTCTTCATTTTTAACTTTTGTTTCGTCTGTATTTACTTCTTTTACAACATTTGCAGTGCCAGAAATATCATCCGTACTACTTGGACTCGAAGTCGAACCAGCAACATTTTTTGTGAAAAATTTATCTACTCTGCCAAACGTTTCTAGAACGTTGGGTACTCGTTCTCGCCTTTCCTTCGATAATTTTCGAAATGCCGCCCCACTTAATTTTGCAAGTTTGCTTTTTTCACTGTTATTCATGTTACGGCACTTACAAAATTGTCAACCAACAGTCAAAACAAAAGAAAAATATTTGTAAAAGAAAAGAAAGAAAGACTGTATCCAGTTCTAACTGTACTACTCCGCACATGAGCACAAAGCTTTTTACTTTAAACACGGCACAAGAGCACAAAACACGGAGCGATGAACTTACCAACTCGGATTACTCGACGTAAGTGTGCTATGAAAAAAAGACAGTGCAGGATAATTTAATTTCACGGTCGCCTGTTTCTCCGTTGTCAGTGAACAGTAGAAGCACACCTGCCGGCTGGAATTCGTCTTGTAAAGAAAGCGGGACGGTCCCTTTTTTTGTCTTGTTTTCTCGCGTCGCCGAAATTTTAGCTGGGACGCAAATATGTTCTGAATATTCTTGACACTGTCTTTCTAATTTTAAAATCAAATAATTTTTGCAATTTCTTGCAGTGAGGTGTGCTGGATCGACTCTTTTCCCACTTATTCTTATGACATTTTAGCGGTTTCTGTGGGCAGAGAAGACAGACTACAAAGTTTAAGTAGTTTTGTTGGCAGTTGATGTGGTGTGTTATCATTTGTGTGAACAAGGAAATACACCTTTCGTTCCCACATAAAATAAAAATAACCTTTCCTCGAAAAAAAAAATCTTACTTACGAAGTTTAATATAAAATTTGGAATGCCACGTACTATTCGATTGCACAGAGTTGGAACTTTGATATTGTGCAGACTGCAACACAATAAATGAGACAAACTGAAGTTGGTTTCTTCTTCTTTTTTCTCCAAAAAAAAGTAACTAAGTAAATAAATAAACAAAATTTTTAAATTCTTATGAAGTGTATTACATACATTATTAGATATTCTGCTTATGTTCTTTTCGTATAAACATGTGTTTAAAAATGTAAACCATTCCCACTATTGACATATTTTCTTAAACGGGTGTCATTAAATCAAAACTCAGATTTTGAAGACCACAGAGCTTTCACATTAATTACAGTAATGCAGGGTTGACGTGATACTTCCACGTAATTTCTACAAGGAATTTAAGTAGGGTCGGTTTTTACATACTGCGGCCCACACAGGTGAAAGTATTAAAGAAACTGCTAATTAGTTTATCACAGATTTTTAGGGGTCCGGGTATTTCCACGGGGAAAATATGGTAGGGTTAAGTAAAAGCCGACAACAATCTCGCAATAATAACGTTTCAAACATTATATTGTAGATTGCTCTCTTGACAGCTTACTTCAAACATTTCAAACAATCATGAAGATGATACCAGACAGAAACCCAGTGTTAAATTTCCGTGGGGGGTCCAGGATGTGATCCCTTAGCTGTCCAAACACTTCTGCAATGTTGTCACTTTGTGGGCTGCGGCGATGACGTGAAAGAGCGACCTGGAACCTGCCTCTCCGTATTTGGGTCGAATTCGATGAACTCTCTCCCACAAACACCACCTAACATAAAAATGTGATGTTGCCTCACGGCTCCGCCACCATTTTCCGACGAGTTTCGAACACGTACACTCGTGGCCAGGGCGGCTGCTGCAGCAATGCTAGAGCTTTGACCTTCTAAACAGCTGTTGCTGAAATTTCAAGGATAGTAACGCAACAACTCGCCACGAGATAGCATTGCAGTGCGCAATTTCACACGAGCAGTCCAAATGAAAGTGGAACACGCGGTGTATTCACCACAGCGTGAAGGACCGTTCTCTTGGTTTATTGAGAGAATTTGAAATACACAAAGCCAAAAACCAGGAGCGAGCACAATTACTACGTAGATAACGCGATTTTGTACTCAATGCCTACTTTGCTCCAATCGATGCTCTTTTACATTAAGTACTGAACCCCTCTCAATCCCACGGCTGGCGTCCCCCAGGGTTCTGTCCTCTCCCCTCTCCTTTATCTCTTGTATACAGCTGATATGCCCAAGCCACCCCCACCAGTCCCCCTTCTCCAATATGCTGATGGCACCGCCTTCCTGGCTCTCTATCCTACCCTTCAACGGTCTCAACGTACCCTCCAAACCCACCTTAACCAGTTCACCACTTGGTGTAACCAGTGGCTCCTCCGTCTCAACCCCTCCAAAACCCAGGCAATCATCATAGGCCGCACCACTCGCTCCTTTCGCCTCCATGATTTCTACCTCACCCTTTATGGTCGTCCTATCCAACTCACCCCCACCCTGAAATACCTTGGCCTCACCCTTGACCGACACCTCACCTGGACCCCTCATCTCCTGACCATCCAGCAGAAAGCCCATTCCCGCCTCCGCCTGCTGGAACTCCTGTCCGGCCGGACATGGGGATTGCATCCTTCTACCATCCTCCACACCTACAAATCCCTCATCTGTCCTATCCTCTGTTATGCCAGCGTCGCCTGGATCTCCGCCCCCATCCGCTTTTACAAGGCCCTCCAAATCCTTGAACGCCATGCGCTCCGCCTTGCCTTCCGTATCCGCCTTCCTTCCCCCACACGGCTCCTGTATGAACTGATCCCCTTCCCCCACCTCCTCTTGTTCCTCCAACATCCTTTACATTGTTCGCAAGGTTGATCCCCCCCACCCTCTGGTTTCCTCCTTCCTCTCCACCCCCCGCCCGTTGCCGCGCCTCTATCGCTGTATCCCTCCCTCTCTCCACCTTCACACCCTCCATCTCCTTCATCAGGGCAATTTCCAACGCCTCCCCCTCCCGGATGACGAACTTCGCCGTGACATATACCCTTCCTTCCAACTATAACCCGGCCTTGTTCCCCCCCCCCCTCTCCAGGGCCCCCTTCTCCTCTTTCCTCCTTCTCCCAGAGCGGATTTTCCTCCATCCCCCCCTCCCCTGAGACCCTGCACCCCACACTTGCCTCTCTCCTTCCCACATCCCTCCCTACCTGGCCCTCTTCCGCGCGCCCCCCATTCCCCTCCCCCATCTCTTCCCCTCCCTCCCTTTTTCAGGTCTCCCTCATCTCCTTGAACCTGGCAGATCCTCTGTATTGATCATCATCAGTGTGCCACATCAGTGTTGTGTTTAGTGCTGTTTCTCGTGTGCGTCAAGAGGTGTGATTTTAATTGTGTACTGCCTTGAGGTTCGCCGTCAGTGTTACGTTGTGTGCTATGCCATCCGTCAACACCTTTATGCTCCAGTCATACTGTGCCTTGTGTTCTTTTAATCGTCGCAGTGTGTGGCCTTTTGTGTGTGCTACTTTTAAACAGTTTTTCATCTCCATTTTACAGTCACCCCGTTTTTTTTTCTTTGTCTATTGTCTTCCATGATGTTCTCCCTTTTTATATCTATGTTAGCCTTCTTCTCTCCTTTGCTGTTTTTAAATGTCTTCTATTGTTTTGTTCTATGTCTTTCGGCTGAAGAGCAGCGCATATGCTGCTGCCAGCCCGCCCCGATGGGGAATTGAAATACAATAAAGAAAAAAAAAAAAAAAACCTCTCAAGCGTATATCGTGCCCTGTCGTTATATAGAATAGAGTGCATCTTATTTGCTCTATTTTCTTACTAAAACTGTGTTACTGTCATGTTTAATGGACCCCTCCCTCTTTATGTAATATATTTCATTAAGAAGGTAATCTTGTTAAGTGACTGATACCAAATTTTAACATGTATTTCTAGGAACGGCGTGTCGCAGGGTAGATGAGGCCTTCTGGCGCTTTGAGATCTTCGCGTCTATGCTGCGGTTACGCCAACAGAAAACATTGGTAAATCACGAGGGTAATTCCAAAAGTAACGTCTATTTTTTTGTAAGTACATAGACCTGTTTATTTCTACAATGGTTTACATCAGTTTACAGCTTGAACATTTAGCTATTTTTCGACATAATCACCATTTCTGTAGATGCATGTTTATAGACGCTGTGGCAGTTTTTGTATGCCCATGTCATGCCAGCGCGCCGTCATGCTGTTCAGAAGGTTATGAACCTCACCTTTCACCTCGTCGTCGGAGCTAAATCGCTTTCTGGCCAAATGTTGATAGTCATTTGGCACCAAGTCAGGACTATAGGAGATCTTACTTTTGGAATTACCCTAGTACTTTAGTTTTTTGTTTTCATCCATTTCACTTCATTCCCTAAGTAGTTATTTCATCAGTTTCATATGATTTGATTAGCTTCGTAAGCTTCTTCTTGTGTACATTATCATTTTTGTCGAAAATGACAAGAGCGTCTTAGAATCACGTATTGTTACTTTTCTGTTTCCCTTTTAACAAGTCGAAATTTAACGTTGTTCGAGCTTTTAATTGACTATATATCTTAATCGTAATAGCTTATACACTTTGTAAACCCACTACAGATTTTAACTATTGTATTCTTCATTTTATTGCACTGTGTACAATATAACTGACGAGTATGTGTAGACTCAAAGTAGCGACGTCTAACGAACTTGCGACACATATATATGTTCTGAACTCTGTACCGCAGTTTGTTATGAATGGTAGCTCTTCCGGCACTGTGGGCTGTTTTGCATCAAATTTTAAATACGTGCGATGATGTTAACCTGATTTTGTGTGTATTTTGTATCGATGCCATTATGGCTTTATGATATTAGGACATGTAAAACAGGTATGCCTCGTCATATGTTAAGTGTATCTTTCCACATATATGGTTCAAATGGCTCTGAGCACTATGGGACTTAACATCTATGGTCATCAGTCCCCTAGAACTTAGAACTACTTAAACCTAACTAACCTAAGGACGTCACACAACACCCAGTCATCACGAGGCAGAGAAAATCCCTGACCCCGCCGGGAATCGAACCCGGGAACCCGGGCGTGGGAAGCGAGAACGCTACCGCACGACCACGAGCTGCGGACCCACATCTATGTAAGTAATACTTTTCAGCATGGCACATTTTATTATTTTAAGCTGCAAAATGTCTACGAGTTGTATTCCATTTCATTAAGTTTTGCTGTAGATTTGAAGATGGTCTTTGCTGACCGAAATCGGTACTCTAAGGACTGAAGTTTCGCGAACATTGATAGAAATACAGTACATTTATTGTATAAACCCAGCCTTGGAATAAATATTTTTGTTCGATGATCTGGAAACTTGTGTTAGTTTCACAGAAGAGGGAGAGAGGAGAGAGGGGGGGGCAGAGAGAGAGAGAGAGAGAGAGAGAGAGAGAGAGAGAGAGAGAGAAGGGAGGGAGGGAGAGAAGAACTGCGCTAGCTATCACGGCTTTCATTATTCAGTAATGTCGGAGAGTCACAGTAATATGTAGCAGACTGCTACGACGAGACACGATACAACACAGCATATCAGCGAAAGTTAAAGGAAAAATTCGTAGAGGCGACTTTTCAATACGATTAAGAAATATTTTACTTCTTCTTGTATACTTGTCACTTAAGGTCCTTGCGGAACAATTGGACAAATTCGGTTCACACACTATAATGTGACGGTCTTCATTTGGGAATGGAATAGGAACGAGAGAAATTTGTTGCACGTACCTTCCGCCACTAACTGTAAGTGGACTGCGAAGTATATCAGTTAGGTTAGGTTAGTGTTGTTTTAACGTCCCGTCGACAACGAGGTCATTAGAGACGGAGCGCTAGCTCGGGTTAGTGAAGGATGGGGAAGGAAATCGGCCGTGCCCTTTCAAAGGAACCATCCCGGCATTTGCCTGAAACGATTTAGGGAAATCACGGAAAACCTAAATCAGGATGGCTAGAGACGGGATTGAACCGTCGTCCTCCCGAATGCGAGTCCAGTGTGCTAACCACTGCGCCACCTCGCTCGGTACTATATCAGTAGAGATCAACTACGTAGGTAACAACCCCTGGAAAAGAATACTACCCTGTTGTACGTTATGTAAAACAATTTGGCCGACGTCAGAGGACGAGCGCAGAGAGTTGGAGAGAGGAATTCAAATTAACATAGCTGGACAGCCATTATTCTCTTGGCTGTAAGAAAAATAGTTTCGCAGCTCCATTTGCCTGCGTCCTCATATTATTTTATCCGGTGTTTGCTCATACTGAACGCCGAGCATCCACAGATGCTACGAGTATGATGTGCAAGGTGCTATGGTAGTAATACTGGATTTCTATTCGGGAGAACGGCGTTTCAGATCCTAATTCCACCATCCAGTTTTAGAGTGTCCGTCGTTGCCACACATCACTTAAAAATGCCGAATATTTGCTGAGAAAACGATAATTTTAGTCATCATTTAACAGAATTATTCACTAAACGCACCGTACTAATTATTTTCATAGTGAATAATATCTTGGCGTGACCGTTTACAAGGTCCTGGCTGCATATTTTGTTAGGTAAGAGGGCAGTGTGGGTGTAATGCAGAGAGACTGTGTCGGTGCACTACGTTTTACTTCAGCAGATACATGGGCGAAACGTAGTTACTGAGGTCCTATTACCATTGTTACCTATCGGCTGCCAGGCACTGAATGTTCCCTTCCCCTTCAGATGACCATCAGTAACTCTAAGTAATTAGTAATGGTATTTTCATCCGTACGCGAAAACCCTTGTCTGTACTGGCGTAACATGCTGTGTACGCAGACGAGCTAAATAAATGTATTCTGACCGTGATAATAATTGTAATTATCAAACAGTGAAATCTCGTTACACTGTTGTGTGGTAGGCTGGCACACTTCTACGTCTGAGAGAGGACACGTCTTCAAATATAGCGCCATTCACGTAAGGGTGGCGCTAGAAGCGCCACTACAAGGATGCAAATCAAGTTTGCTTTAAATACCCACTGAGACAGTCGTAAGCTTTGGTTTACATCTGAGAATGGACGTAGTGAGCTGATGTTAGTCAGGAATGCCTTTAAACCGACAAAGACTCCATTATTAACATATCACTGAATTTGAACGAGGTAGTGTAATAGGACTACGAGAAGCTGGATTTTCCTTCTGCGGTATTGCAGAAAGACTTGACAGGAATGAAACCACTGTGCATGAGTAGTGACAGCATTAGTCACTGGAAGGTAAGGTCGTAAGCACGCCGGGCTCTGGACAGCCACGTGACGCTGCCGAGCTAGAAGACGGTCGTATTCTGGGAGTGGCTGTGGTGCAGATGCAATTTGAGAGGCATCTGGCTCCACAGTGACAGACACAGCTACCTGTTGCAAATCGGTTACTTCAAGGACATCTCGAAACCAGACGCCCTGTAGCGACCATTTCACTCAGCCGAAACCATCGTCGTTTGGGACTGTACTGGCGTCAAGCGAGAGCTCGTGGGAGAATGGAGTGGAGGTCTGTTGTGTTTTCTGATTATAGCTGGTTCTGTCTCGGTGCCAGTGATGGCGGGGTGTCGGTAACAAGGAGGCCAGGTGAGCACCTGCAACTAACTTGTCTGCAGAATAGACACATTGGAACTACACCTGGCTTTACGGTCAGAGGTGCGATTCGCGAGATAGCATGAGAAACCTGACTGCAAGTCTGTCCCTCAACCGCGTGATTCGACCTGTTGGGCTGCCTTTCATGAACAGAATTCCAGGGGATGTTTCCTAACAGGTTAACGCTTGCCCTCATACCGCTGTTTTAAACTAACACGCACAGTGTCGACATGTTCCTTAGCATGCTCGATCAGGAGATCAATCTGGTACATTTGGTACATAATTGGAAGGCATCTACAGCGTCACCCAGACACAGCATTAATAACCGTCCCTGTATTGACCGGCCGGCCGCGGTGGTCGTGCGGTTCTAGGCTCTCCAGTCCGGAGCCGCGCTGCTGCTACGGTCGCAGGTTCGAATCCTGCCTCGGGCATGGATGTGTGTGATGTCCTTAGGTTAGTTAGGTTTAATTAGTTCTAAGTTCTAAGGGACTGATGACCACAGCAGTTGAGTCCCATAGTGCTCAGAGCCATTTGAACCCTGTATTGACCGACCAGGTGCAACAGACATCCGGTTGCTGTACAACACAATGCATGCCCATTTGGATGCTTGCATTCAACATTCTGGCGGTCATTCAGGTTATCAAAGTGGAAAGAACATCATTATATTACGTTCCGAATTTCCAACGCTCCGTCCTGAAGACGGAGCGTGCTGTGCTTTTGAGACTAGTAGTCTGCCCTTGGTCTGGAATACATGTTTTGCCATTGCTAATCTTAATTTTATATTCTCCTTGCTCAAGCCATTATGTGTTATTTTGTTTCCTAGAGAGCAGAATTCTTTAACTTCGTGTTCCCCAATTCCGATGTTAAATTTTTCCCAGTTCTAGTTTCTGCTACTCATTACTTTCGTCCTTCGACGATTTACTCTCAATCCATATTTTTTGTAATGAGACTGTTCATCCCTTCAATACATCCTGTAATTATTTTTCACTTTTACTGAGGATATCAATATAATGAGCGAATGATATCATTGATATCTTTTCAACTGCAGTGACGGAAGATTACACCCCTGTCTTACATCGTTGTAAAATCCGAGCGCATCGTTCTTCGTCTTCGATCTTCTTGCTCCCGTCTTTCCCTGCAGCTCACCCTATTATAAACAGAACTTCGAACATTTTACTTTGTCAAACGCTTTTCCTCTACTGACGGATTCTTTGAACGTCTACTGATTTATCTTCAGTCTTACTTCCATTATCAGCCGTAATGTCCGAATTGCCTCTCAGGTGCCTTCACCTTTCCTAAGGCTAACCTGATTGTCATTTAACATATCCTCAATTTCTGTTCTATTTATATTATTCTTGTCAGTCCATCCAACAATCAATTCTTTTTCGATTTATCACATTTTTCATGCAGCCATTTCACTTTAGCCTTCGAGCACTTCCTATTTATTTCATTTCTCAGTGACTTGTATTTCTGTATTTCAGAATTTCGCTGAACATCTTTGTACTTTCTTCTTCCGTCGATCAGCTGAAGTATTTCTTCTTTTGCACATGGTTTCTTCGCCGTTAAGTTCCTTCCACCTATGTTTTTCTTTCCAACATCTGTTGTCGCCCTCTTCAGAGATGCCCATTTCTCTTGAACTGAACTACCTATTTCCAATGTATCGCAGTGTCTGTAGTTTCAAAGAAATTCAAGTGTGTCTCTTCATTCCTTACCGCTTCCGTATCCCTCTTCTTTGCACATCGATTCTTCGCGATTAGTGTTTTAAACTTCAGCCTACTTTTCATCATTACTGAATTGTGATCTGATCTGAGTCTACGTCTGACTCTGGCTATGCCTTACAATCCAACGTCTGATTTCGGAAACTCTGCTTAGCCGTGATGCAATCTAACTGGAATCTTCTCGTATCTCCGGGCCTTTTGCAAGAATGCGTCCTCCACTTGTGACTCTTAAAAGGGTTATTCGCTATTGCTAGCTGTAATTTTTTGCAGAATTTGGTTAGTCTTTCTCCTCCTTCACTCCTAGTATCATGCCCGTTTTCTCCCGTAACGGCCGGCCGTTGTGGCCGAGCGGTTCTAGGCGCTTCAGTCTGGAACCGCGCGGCCGCTACGGTTAAGTAGTTCCAAGTTATAGGGGACTGATGACCTCAGATGTTAAGTAACATTGTGCTCAGAGCCATTTGAACCATTTTTTTCTCCCGTAATCCTTCGGCACCGTTGAACGCACCCACATTTCAAGCCCCGATGCCTATTAGACTTTCATGTCTAACGAATTACCCTTCACGTACTTCATCTCTTCACCTTCTGCTTGCTATCACTGAACTGTTCACAGTACCTCACTCTCCGCCCTACCTTCCTATTCGTTAAGCAATCCTACTCCCGCTATACCGTTTTCAGCTGCTGTTGATATTACCACATAATCGTCTGATCAGAAATACATATCTTCTTTCCATTTCACTTCACTAGCCTCACTATATCTAGATTGAGCCTCAGCACTTCCCTTTTCAGAATTTCTAGCTTCCCTACCGCGTTCAATATTTCAGACATTTCACGCCCTGATTTGTAGAACGTAGCCCTTTCGCTGGTTATTCAATCTTTTTCTGTTGGTTACCTCCACTTTGATAGTCTGATACTAGAGATCCGAATGGGCGAGAAGTCAGTGTTACTTTCAAAGTGGAGAGATCATCACGACAGTCTCACAGTTACAGACCACATGTCGTCTGGATACACATGAAGTACCCTTAATGCAGTTGTTTCCATTGCCTTCTGCAGAGAGGCATATAGACTTGTCATATCTGAAAATAATTTGTTATATTTGTCGGTATAAAAAATTGTTGATCTCTAATGTATAGATATGAAGTGAAAATTAATTGTATTTCCCGTGAGCTGATCAATGACCTGGTCTAGTAGCTTTGGCGCTGAGTACGTCCGACGGCCCTGAAATTTCATCGCCATCTCCATAATCCTCCTCCTCCTCCTCCTCCTCCTCCTCTTCCTAATCTTCATCACAACATTGCGGTAAACAAAAGGGATTGTGCACTCTGTAGCCAACTATCTTACCGCAAACCACCTAATGCCATTCTGATGAGAATGGTAATGTGAAATAGCCTTGTAGAATGTTTAGACCACAAGTGGCCCCTCGGGACCATGCGACCGTCGTGTCATACCCAGCTGAGGGTGCAGACAGGAGGAGCACACCGCTCTGCCAGCCGTGACGATGGTTTTCTTTGACCGGAGCCGCTACTGTTCGATCGAGTAGCTCCTCATTTGGCATCACGAGGCTGAGAGCACCCCGAAAAATGGTAACAGCTCATGGCAGCCCGGAAGTTCACCCATCCAAGTGCCGGCCACGCCCAACAGTGTTTGGTGATCTGACAGGTACCGGTGTATCCACTGCGGCAGGCCCGTTGTACTAGTATCAAACGTAGGTCCTAATTTGAGGAAGACATTTCTGACAACATACCTCTGAAGCAGAATTGTATTGCAAAATACAGACTGTGGGAAAACCGAAAAAGATGTAAATAGAAGCATCTGAGCTGCAGTGCTAGAGAAGAATGTCCACAATCAGATGAACTGATAAGGTAAGCAATGAGGAGGTTTTCCACAGCAGGAGGAAAGAAATATATAGAAGCTGACAAGAAGAAGGGGCGGCATGACCTGCTATTTGCTGAGACATTGGGGAATTAGTTTCATGTTGCTACAGGGAGCTGTATAGGGGAAAAAATCGTAGAGGAAGACAGAGACTGGAATACTTGAAGCAATAAGTGAGGACGTAGGTTGCAAATATTCAACGTAGGTTGCAAATATTCAGCTCTGAGATGAAAAGGTTGGCGTAGGGGAGGAATTCGTGGCGGCCCGCATCAAACCAGTCAGATGACTCATGACTAAAATATATGATTATTACAAATTCTCCCTCTTTGTCTGACGAACATTAGTTACAAGAAGTCAATGACTAAAGAAATGACTAAAACTATATTGTCCTTAAGAAGTGGACATTGTTTTCTCTTTGACAGTGTTATTAAAAGAGTTCAAAAAATGGCTCTGAGCACTATGGGACTTAACATCGGAGGTCATCAGTCCCCTAGAACATAGAACTACTTAAACCTAACTAACTAACCAGGACATCACACACATCCATGCCCGAGGCAGGATTCGAACCTGCGACCGTAGCGGCCGCGCGGTTTCAGACTGTAGTGTCTAGAACCGCTTGGCCACTCCGGCCGGCTTATTAAAAAGACTAAAATTCCTATACTGACACTGTAGAAGCACTACTGTGCTGTGTTTGTACTCAGCCCAAACATTAGGGGACGTTTCTGAGAGAAATAAGTTTTGAGTATGTAAAAATTGAGATGTGCAAATCGACTCTAATTAGACGCATTTTGTACTCCTTCCAATCTGTTCAAAAAGGTAGAAAAAGTGACCTCTGACATGTTATTAACTCTTTTCCATAGCACAGTTGGTTGTTGGCACACAGAATATATATATACACACTCCTGGAAATGGAAAAAAGAACACATTGACACCGGTGTGTCAGACCCGCCATACTTGCTCCGGACACTGCGAGAGGGCTGTACAAGCAATGATCACACGCACGGCACAGCGGACACACCAGGAACCGCGGTGTTGGCCGTCGAATGGCGCTAGCTGCGCAGCATTTGTGCACCGCCGCCGTCAGTGTCAGCCAGTTTGCCGTGCCATACGGAGCTCCATCGCAGTCTTTAACACTGGTAGCATGCCGCGACAGCGTGGACGTGAACCGTATGTGCAGTTGACGGACTTTGAGCGAGGGCGTATAGTGGGCATGCGGGAGGCCGGGTGGACGTACCGCCGAATTGCTCAACACGTGGGGCGTGAGGTCTCCACAGTACATCGATGTTGTCGCCAGTGGTCGGCGGAAGGTGCACGTGCCCGTCGACCTGGGACCGGACCGCAGCGACGCACGGATGCACGCCAAGACCGTAGGATCCTACGCAGTGCCGTAGGGGACCGCACCGCCACTTCCCAGCAAATTAGGGACACTGTTGCTCCTGGGGAATCGGCGAGGACCATTCGCAACCGTCTCCATGGAGCTGGGCTATGGTCCCGCACACCGTTAGGCCGTCGTCCGCTCACGCCCCAACATCGTGCAGCCCGCCTCCAGTGGTGTCGCGACAGGCGTGAATGGAGGGACGAATGGAGACGTGTCGTCTTCAGAGATGAGAGTCGCTTCTGCCTTGGTGCCAATGATGGTCGTATGCGTGTTTGGCGCCGTGCAGGTGAGCGCCACAATCAGGACTGCATACGACCGAGGCACACAGGGCCAACACCCGGCATCATGGTGTGGGGAGCGATCTCCTACACTGGCCGTACACCACTGGTGATCGTCGAGGGGACACTGAATAGTGCACGGTACATCCAAACCGTCATCGAACCCATCGTTCTACCATTCCTAGAGCGGCAAGGGAACTTGCTGTTCCAACAGGACAATACACGTCCGCATGTATCCCGTGCCACCCAACGTGCTCTAGAAGGTGTAAGTCAACTACCCTGGCCAGCAAGATCTCCGGATCTGTCCCCCATTGAGCATGTTTGGGACTGGATGAAGCGTCGTCTCACGCGGTCTGCACGTCTTGCACGAACGCTGGTCCAACTGAGGCGCCAGGTGGAAATGTCATGGCAAGGCGTTCCACAGGACTACATCCAGCATCTCTACGATCGTCTCCATGGGAGAATAGCAGCCTGCATTGCTGCGAAAGGTGGATATACACTGTACTAGTGCCGACATTGTGCATGCTCTGTTGCCTGTGTCTATGTGCCTGTGGTTCTGTCAGTGTGATCATGTGATGTATCTGACCCCAGGAATGTGTCAATAAGGTTTCCCCTTCCTGGGACAATGAATTCACGGTGTTCTTATTTCAATTTCCAGGAGTGTATATATATAACCTGATAAGAGTATTCTATGACCTTGCTAATGTTTTGAATCAGATAATTCTAAATTTAAAACTGACGTATCATGCATTAGCGCCATCTCTCGTGTCAATCGCGTATAATCCTCGTAACAAGAAGTAAGTCACACTGGCTGTAGCACAACAGAAACTGAGAAAAGCGGAATATAAATGGGCAAGTCACACAATAATCCTCACTGGGTCCGTGATATTTATAATATACAGAAATTTTTTTTAGCACTAAGCACCGTTTGAGTCCATCCTTTCCAGAGATATATAAATGATCTTTCAGTGACATTAAGCGACTGTTCTGTATGTCTGTCACACTACCGTATTAATCAAAGTCTCAAAATGAAAGTGGATGTTGTCGTATTGGGGATCTACAAATGAAAACATAAACTGCAGACATGGAGATTTGGAAGGGGGGGTTAAAGAAATCGAAACAATGACAAATTAATTTATAAAATTCTTACGGTAGTCTTTTTGCTTAGATGCAATACCTGTTAGTGAGCAGCACGTTACAATAGCAAAAATAATTCTTAGGATTTAAACAGTTTGGTATTATTTGTCTATCTTAACAATTAATAATAAAAAAAGGATTATTAATTGAAACAGGAATTATTGTCAGTGTAGCATACCTGTGTTTACAAGAGAGCTGGTTGTATATACACCGCAACTACAAGAGCCACAATTATTATAATAAATATATAATGAGTAACGTAGCTGAAAGTTATTGTGAACGGTTGCCTGAATGGACTAGAGTCTGACCGGCCGTAAGCGCGTGCGAATTCCTCTGACTGTTCATCCCAGTTCAACTCCACACTGCGCGTTTCGAAGGCTTACTCCACTAAAGACTTCAGCGCTGGTAAATCCGACGCTGGTAAGCTATTGCTGGCCAAAATCATTCTGGTAACGGCGTCAGGATGTGGCCAACGGATATCCTCACCACTGTACAGATGGCGCACTATGTGTGATAGTGCAGCTGTCAGAATGTTTGCTTCTTCCAAACGTGTCAGTCTGTAGTGGTCCTCGCGACCTTCGCAAACGTCCTTTGATTCTGGTAGCACCTCTAACCCCGTCGAGCCTTCGTGCGTGGTGAGAGTGGTGCACAGTGTCTGAGTGTTGGAATCTCTGGTTTCTTTTAACTGGAGAGTACCCTGTCCATCGTCGGCAGGTGACGACTGCAGAGAAGCCAACTTTTGTCGATACTCTTGCGCTCGTAGCGCGTTCCTGCGCTGTCGCGCTGGCCATTTCCAGAGAGGATTCTGCTTTGCACGTAATTCCGCTGTAGTCGTGTTGGTGTGTGCTGCCGCCATATCGCCATGGTCTGGTATACTTCCATATTTCTTCGAATGTTTGTGGTCGTCTGCTTCCGCTGTCACTTCTCTTATATCCCTCACGTCCGACTGGTCCATAGTACGGCGATTCTTCAAACGCCTGGAACAATGAATTGCACATTGAGCTGCTTCATTTACTGAGAGCAACATACACCACTTCAGTGAATCTGATACGTAACTTGATAATGCTGTTTTCTATTATCAGCTCATCCACTAACACCAACCTCCTGGCAGTGGAGTTTCAATTTGACAGTTGAAGCCTACGCACTAGCTTACTTGTCGCGTAACTTTTAAACTACACAGAGCGCGTTTGAAAACGGTATTTTTAACAGAATATGTTAGTACGACCAAAACCTAGACCTATATGGACATTCGAAATGAACAGTTTCTCACCAGAAGCTAAAAATGTAGCGTAGAAAAGGTATCACCCAAAGCGAAACCAGATCGACGACGTGCTGCCAGAAGGAAGGCCCAAAACAAAAAAGGGGTAACAGTTTTTGATGTTGCCGAGCAGCAGTCGTACAATAATTTTAAATGAACACATTGCCATTTGACTGTATTGTTGTTTATTCAGTTACGACTTGGGTTTCGACTTTTATGCCATTTTCAGTTGTTTGAGTTTGACATCAGGCCTTTTATGCCATTTTCAAGTGATTGAGTCTATGACTGACATAAACTCAATCACCTGAAAATGCTATAAAAGGCCGAAACTTGGGTTGTAATTAAATAAACAACAATACAGTTACAGTCAAATGGTAGTGAGTTCGTTTTAAGAAAGGGGGGTAACAAATGTAGTGTAATGGACAGTACGCTGTAAATATCGCACTAAAATTGTGTCATTTCTCTTCGAAAGAGAGCCGGAATTCGCACTAAAATTACGCCATACATGCTGGTTTGCAAATGAAATGGACAAAAACATGTACTTTAGCGCTCTCTGCGATAACTAGAAACCAGTGCTGGATGTTGAAATGATGGTCAGTCGGCCACTATCAACTAGGGGAAGAGACGCACCTGTGCTTTCGACTGCGCTTTGCTATGATGTGGCATCATCCTTGCCGACACTAAGGGTGCTATGTTGCTCACAGCACCAGGTCAGTTCAAAAATAGTTCAAATGGTTCTGAGCACTATGGGACTCAACTGCTGAGCTCATTAGTCCCCTAGAACTTAGAACTAGGTAAACCTAACTAACCTAAGGACATCACAAACATCCATGCCCGAGGCAGGATTCGAACCTGCGACCGTAGCGGTCTTGCGGTTCTAGACTGCAGCGCCTTTAACCGCACGGCCACTTCGGCCGGCACCAGGTCAGCATTTTTCTTTGAAAGTGCATTAAATTAGTGTGAGAGCAACATGACGAATCCTGTAGGTCACCTAAAGAAGTCATTTTACAGTAGACCTTCGAAGGGGAAAGTTAAAAAGTTACGTAACCCAACTCCAAATTTAAATCTAACAAGGGGAGCTCGTGGGACGAGGCCCGCCGATTTAGCTCAAACTGGAAATTTGTGGTAAGGTCTTATGTGACCAAACTGCTGAGATCATCGATTCATAAGCATAGACACTACTTAATGCCACTTAAACTAACTGACGCTTAAGACAACACACACATCCATGCACTGAGGAGGCCTCGAACCTCCGACGGGGCAGCCGCGCGGACCGTGACAAGGCTCCCCAGACCGCTCGGCTACACCGCGCGGGATTTGGCTCAGCTGTGGGAGAGGGAGCATGTAGATGCCTCTTTCATGTTTCTCGAATATTTCTCCTGATTGAAGCGTGGGGAAAGGTAAAGTGGTCCCCAATGATTCACATGAAGAGGATGAGGGATGTTTGAGAAATAAGTGACGTTTCAGTGATGTGTCACAGCGATCAAGCAAACCGAATGTTAATTTGGCCGGTGTTCGATTCGCGCTGCTACAATATTTATTTTATTTTATTTTATTTTATTCTTCATTTTGTTAAACTATTGAAGGTACTGAAACAGCATAATTTGTATACGTAAAATTAATACGCTCAATTCACCTACGATTACCACCCTTGTTAAGTCAAAAGGCTAGAGGTATTGGTAAAAAAAAAAAAAAAAAGTATTTAAGGAAATTTAGTGTGAATGTGTACGGAAAGAGTTGTATCTGCGGGTGTGATGTTTAGAATGCACTTCTTTGCTTTCCGTAATTGTGGGAACACTGAAGGAGCGCCCATCATGAAGGCATAGTGTAACACAGTCTGTTTATCTTTGTAATTTTGTAACTCTCTGGTAAAGTTTTGCACGAGCCACCACTGGTAATGGACAAAGTCACTTATAACGATAATGGTAAAGTAAAATAAATAAAGTGCGTCACATGGAAATCAGTGTCAGTCCCTTGATAACGTTATCGACAATGTTACATAAAATAAGTTTTCTTCTTCTTACACGTCTTTCCAAACATTAGTTAGGCCATGGGAAGATACTTCTCCCCTTCTTTACTCTACAAAGAGATTGGAACAAACAGCGATTCCTTCAACCCTCTCAAACACCGTTTTAAATGAGAATTTTACTTCCTCGTTTGTCTCTTACGAAAATTATTTAATGGCAATGCATATAATGATGTGTGCCTGAATGCAAACATATTTCTATGCTCATATGATGTGCAGTGACTGCGACGCTTCCTATGTAATAAGCAACGAGAACGCTCGAAGTGTGGAGGGCAGCCGCGCAGGGTAGCCGTGCGGTCTAGGGCGTTTTGCCACGGTTCGCGCGGCTCCCCACGTCGGATGTTCGAGTCCTCCCTCGGGCATGGGTGTGTGTGTTGTCCTTAGTGTAAGTTAGTTTAAGTTAGATTAAGTTGTGTGTCAGCCTAAGGACCGATGACCTCAGCAGTTTGGTCCCACATAGCAGGCGCTGTCAGCTGGTGGCTACCTCTTCAGAACACAGGCACGGCATTGCCCAGTGTTCACTGCGAGAGTAGGCCTATGTTTATGCACCGGTGCCAAGTTGTATTGCGTTAGAGTTAAGGTTTAACAAATTGCGAGCAGGTTGTGGCAAATTATAATCTCTGAAAACAACTGTAAGGTAATGCTATTCCGAATGAAAATGCTGGAATCGAGTGAATTAAGGATTCTGAGATTAAAAGGGATACAAGCAATCTGAGCGAGGTTGAAGAAATGGAAGGCCTTCTACATAAATTGTACTGAACTGCTAGCGATCCACTGATGACACTAAAATTAATTAATAAATTAATATTACTAAAAAGTAATTAATGACGCAGAGATGCAAATAAGCGCCAAAAACTCTGGTTTTATACTGCATCTAACGGCTAATGTTTCTTCGAGCCCCGAAAAGAATCGTTACTACTACCACCACTACTACTACTACTTACACGTATTTTATAGGAAAAATTGAAGTTGTAACGAAACGAACTTTATGTCGGTATTTCACCCAAGATGGGTGTCAAAGGGATTACAATAGGGCAAAACAATACATATTTCTATTGTAGGGATTAAATGACGAAACGTGGGATCACTTGTCATGTGACACAATGGATATATCTTATTTTTAATTCAAGTCAAAGGCAGGTTGAGTTCTCTCTACGTCCGTAATGGCATGCATGGCGCCATTGAAATAATTGTTAACACAAAAGCAACATGAACAAGGAGGCTTTGGACAGCAGATCAGTGACGCGTCGTTAGTGTATGAGTGGATGGAGAAGTGTGTAGTGGTTCTAAATCTGGACTGATGGCGATGACAGTGAAATCACTTTGGTGTCTGCATGGAAGGTGGACATGTTAAGTGCAAGGGTAGTGTGACGATGATACATCTGAGGGAGACACATGAGAAAATCAGACAGTTATTTCCTTTAGTAGCATGTTGCTACATAATAGCACACAATTCCCTAAAATAAAACACACAAAACTAAATACACACTAAAGCAACAGTATCTCTCCGATATCATAGGAGGAGAGAGTAATAAATATCTAAAAATCAAGACACTACACCATGTATATGCGACTGATGACTACAGAGAAGTAATCAAGTGCCTTCTTGGACGCTCTACACCAAATTCTGATCTTCATTTTATGAAAGGCTTGGACCAATAAAAAACATTTTCTTTGGGTCGCCGCCCATGTTATCTACATCGCAGCAATAGAAAAACGATAGTTTATGGATGAGTCCATAAATGACGACTTTTCAAATGATTGCCCACTAAATATTAATTGCCCTGTCTTAGAAATGTAGCACTGCGTAATATGTATAGTATGTTTACCACATAAAATTCCTGCTCACTTCAAAACAGTATTCTATACACAGATGCTACTTGATCACAACCAGCTGGACAGTTTTGAACAACTACAACTAGATATCTTCACAGTTATTCTTACCTCAAATAACGAACAGAGAGATCAAAATGTGCAGGGCCATAAGCCTCTGATCAACTCTATGGTCTTTCTCCCCTCATCCAGCAACTTACGGCTGTTGTCTTAGTTCGTTTCCCTGAACTCAGTATCCCACGTACACCACAAAATGCAATATCCTCTTTGTAAGGACTATGAAAATGTATTGGACCCTGTTATATGCTTCATGTTATGGAAGGTCTGGAGGACGTTAAAGAATTAGAAGCTCTCACACGCTTTTACTCGATCACGCACCATGCAGTCCGTCAGGACTGCATGCATCGTTGAACTAAACAACGTAGATTGATGTGAATGAAAGACGCTGAGGATAGAATCAGGAAAATTGACTAAACAGCTACTGTAATAGCCGTCATCCTACGTGTAGTTATATTATACCATTCAGAATTTTGTGAAGAATACGATTTATGTCAAGTCGAAGCCAACAGTGATTCATTCTTTCTAGAATAACTTAATTATCTGGCAGAACCATATTTATTTCGGACGAAATAACCGATTTCGGCAGAGAGTGGCCATATTCAGATCAAAAAATACAGGCCATCATCCAGTTCCACCCCTGTGGAATGAATGTCAACGTGGTTTTCACAGTGGAGGCGCCGAACGTCGGCAGATCATGAAAAACATGGCATGATTCAGTCCCAACACTGTGGAATGGGTAACACTGTGATTTCCAGAACGATGGGGCTGGACCACGGCAGGTCATAAAATAATGGCTGTGGTTTAGTCCCACCACTGTGGAACAAGTGACAACGTGGGTTCAACAGCAATGGGACTGAAACTCGGAAGATCATAAAAGACAGACCTTGGTTAACTCCCACGATTTGGAACAAGTGACAATGTCACTTCTACAATGACCCTCGACAAATCATAAAATGCAGGGGTGTGGTTTATTTCCACCTCTAAGAATCGAGTGGAATGTGGTTTCCTCAGTAGTGAGACTAAACCTTGGCAGATCATAGAAATCAGGCCATTTTTCCGTCCCACCATTGAGGAATAAGTGACAACGTGGATTCCATAGCTGTGGGGATCAACCTCGGCTTCTTTTTTAACAGTCTCCAAGGTTCAGTCCTACCACTGTGAAAACCACATTACCACTTGCTCCCCTGTGGTCGGACTGCGCCATGGCCTGTGTTTTGTGATCTGTCGATCTTCAGTTCCACCCCTGCAGAATCCACATTGTCACATTTTCCATTGTGGTGGAACTGAACAACTGCCAGTGTTTTACCATGTTCCATGGTTCAGTGCCACTACTGAGGAAACCTCATTCTCTGTCTTTCACCAGTGATGGGTCTGAACTTCTACACATACGAACCACCGACCATGGTTCAGTCCCACCACGCTGGAATGAGTGACACTGGGGTTTCCACAGCGATGGGACTGAACGATGGCGGATCATAAAGCTGAGGCCTTGGTTCAGTCCCGCCACAGAGACCACATTAAACAACGGAATATTTTTATCATACAATGATCGGCAACGATTGCCGAAATTAGTTACTTCATTAGAAATAAATATGACTGTGCCAGTTAAATGAACTATTCTTTTCAAATATGCTGTGCCAATATACACTCCTGGAAATGGAAAAAAGAACACATTGACACCGGTGTGTCAGACCCACCATACTTGCTCCGGACACTGCGAGAGGGCTGTACAAGCAATGATCACACGCACGGCACACCGGACACACCAGGAACCGCGGTGTTGGCCGTCGAATGGCGCTAGCTGCGCAGCATTTGTGCACCGCCGCCGTCAGTGTCAGCCAGTTTGCCATGGCATACGGAGCTCCATCGCAGTCTTTAACACTGGTAGCATGCCGCGACAGCGTGGACGTGAACCGTATGTGCAGTTGACGGACTTTGAGCGAGGGCGTATAGTGGGCATGCGGGAGGCCGGGTGGACGTACCGCCGAATTGCTCAACACGTGGGGCGTGAGGTCTCCACAGTACATCGATGTTGTCGCCAGTGGTCGGCGGAAGGTGCACGTGCCCGTCGACCTGGGACCGGACCGCAGCGACGCACGGATGCACGCCAAGACCGTAGGATCCTACGCAGTGCCGTAGGGGACCGCACCGCCACTTCCCAGCAAATTAGGGACGCTGTTGCTCCTGGGGTATCGGCGAGGACCATTCGCAACCGTCTCCATGAAGCTGGGCTACGGTCCCGCACACCGTTAGGCCGTCTTCCGCTCACGCCCCAACATCGTGCAGCCCGCCTCCAGTGGTGTCGCGACAGGCGTGAATGGAGGGACGAATGGAGACGTGTCGTCTTCAGCGATGAGAGTCGCTTCTGCCTTGGTGCCAATGATGGTCGTATGCGTGTTTGGCGCCGTGCAGGTGAGCGCCTCAATCAGGACTGCATACGACCGAGGCACACAGGGCCAACACCCGGCATCATGGTGTGGGGAGCGATCTCCTACACTGGCCGTACACCACTGGTGATCGTCGAGGGGACACTGAATAGTGCACGGTACATCCAAACCGTCATCGAACCCATCGTTCTACCATTCCTAGACCGGCAAGGGAACTTGCTGTTCCAACAGGACAATGCACGTCCGCATGTATCCCGTGCCACCCAACGTGCTCTAGAAGGTGTAAGTCAACTACCCTGGCCAGCAAGATCTCCGGATCTGTCCCCCATTGAGCATGTTTGGGACTGGATGAAGTGTCGTCTCACGCGGTCTGCACGTCCAGCACGAACGCTGGTCCAACTGAGGCGCCAGGTGGAAATGGCATGGCAAGCCGTTCCACAGGACTACATCCAGCATCTCTACGATCGTCTCCATGGGAGAATAGCAGCCTGCATTGCTGCGAAAGGTGGATATACACTGTACTAGTGCCGACATTGTGCATGCTCTGTTGCCTGTGTCTATGTGCCTGTGGTTCTGTCAGTGTGATCATGTGATGTATCTGACCCCAGGAATGTGTCAATAAAGTTTCCCCTTCCTGGGACAATGAATTCACGATGTTCTTATTTCAATTTCCAGGAGTGTATAATGTTACAAAACGTGGGGTTATAAGAATTTTGAGAGATGCTTACGTGCCGGCCGGAGTGGCCGAGTGGTTCTAGGCGCTACAGTCTGGAACCGCGCGACCGCTGCGGTCGCAGGTTCGAATCCTGCCTCGGGCATGGATGTGTGTGATGTCCTTAGGTTAGTTGGGTTTAAGTAGTTCTAAGTTCTTGGGGACTGATGACCTATGACCTCAGACGTTAAGTCCCATAGTGCTCAGAGCCATTTGAACCATTTCTTTGATGCTTACGTAAAGAATTTCACATTACCACGCCGTTTATTATGTTATTGCCCTTCATTTACTCGCCACACTGCTCTACAGATTAATATATTACTCTCATAACGTTCGTCTCGTAATATCCGTTTTCCTCAGAAACGAGAGGATGTATCAAGTTGAAATTTATTTATGTCACTTAACTAAGGCCCCTTTGTGGTGTAAACAAAAATAAAGTTTCTAAGATAATGCAATCAAAAAACACTGCCATTCACGTCACTTATTGTGATACTCGTAAACTCCATCATTAAAACTTATAAGGTATTTCACAATAACCTTGATTCATAAAATTTGGCCACAGGCAAGGTTTCACTGTGCAAGTAACATAAAAAATTATAAAATCTTTTTTTAAATTATATCACACACAAAAAAATTCATTTGTTATCTCACTTCAAACTTGAATTATAACATTGTCAAACGCCTCCGAATTCCTAGAACCGATATCTCGCCAGTAACAATGTCTATAACAAGAAAAACGCTGGAGGTTCGAGATACCTGGTATGGATCAACTTTCCATGTGTGTAATTAAAATTGTAAAAACGCATATCCCACTTGCAGCTCAGCATCGTTTAATTTAAAGAAATGTATTACTACTAGCGGACAAAAGCACCTTAGAAACATTACAACAGTTATTTAAATAGCAGCAGACTATCTATACATATAATCGTAGGTGCTCATCTATGTTTGCTACTGGACTTCCATGGGATGTTTACTCATCCACGACTGCACTCGGCGAATCTCGTGGAGCCCTTAGGGCACGCCCATCCGCTATCAGATCGCAGCCTATAGCGCGGTACTACGCAGTGTATTTCGCGGGTTGTAATCTGAAAAGCAATAAATAACACATTTTTAAACTGAGCAATCAGCGTCTCCAGATTCCCCGCCACCAGTGAGACCACTCCGCTTGTAGCAAAATACTGGCTTAGTATAATACTGATGCACTTTATGTCGCCCCTCAACAGGCGTCATTTTCTAAAACACAGCCGCGCAGTTTAAGGCGCCATGTCACGGACTGCGCAGCCCCTCCCGCCGCCGGTTCGTGTCCTCCCTCGGGCATGGGTGTGTGTGTTTGTTCTTAGGATAATTTAGGTTAAGTAGTGTGTAAGTCTAGGGACCGATGACCTCATCAGTTTGGTCCCTTAGGAATTCACACACATTTGAAAATTTGTTTCTAAAACTCATTACTTCAAATCGCTCAACCCGATATTAATTCGTAATTTAGGATTTGCTGTTTCCTTCCACAGTCTCTACGCACAGTTTCTCTGTTCATTCAAAAACTTCCTCTACACGAGGTTTTGGGAGAGTACGCCTGTTCTGTAAAGGCTACTTCAAGGAAAAAAAAACAGCTCATCGTAGCAGGAATTTGCCGGCCTAGGTATGCAGCTTTCTCTGGCCGGACAGACGCCCTCCGGCATTACGGCCGGCTTTGTCTGCTGATAAAACACCCCGAGCCTGCAGGTTTCATGCAAACAGTGGCCTTCTCATTACCTTACAAACATTAATTAAAATGTCTGGATTCCTTTCATTCTTAATACTTGTCACATATGAAATTCAAATGGGCATGCTGGCTCACTAAAGGAAGCAGTTTTCCACTTGGTACGAGTTTTATTGCTGCACAGATGTACGGAGTTTGGTGTGGGCAGCGGTTGATAAAACCATTGCCTGCGTTATGCTCTTCCCACACACGCATGCACAGCTCTCGCTCTAGTGTGTGCTGACCTTCTTTTTTCACATAATGATACGAGGATTTCACAATGGTGTAATCATTTTCTACGTCTACAACTAAATCTATAGAGCTACTCCGCAAATCACACTTAAGTGCCTGGCAGACGGTTCAACGAATACCTTCACAAAAATTCTCTATTATTCCACTCTAGAACAGCCCCCGGAAAAAACCGACTCCTATATCTTTCCCTGCGAGCTCTGATTTCCGTTAATATGATGATCGTTTCTCCTTATGTAATTCGGCGTCAACAAAATAATTTCCCATTCGGAGGAGAAAGCGTGTGATTGATATTTAGTGAGAAGATACGCCGCAACGAGAAACGCCTTCGTGTTAATGATGTCTCTCTGGGGTGTGGAAAGAGTCAAAGTTGTTTTTCTTTTTTTAATTCAGATATATGTATATTGTACAGAGTTATGAGCTATAATCCCTGTGAAGATATTCATCGATGGAGTAGAAGGAGTTGGCCAACAGGAACTTCTTTAATTCACTCTGAAACCGATCTTTATCACTTACAAGACCTTTCATATGTTCTGGTAAGTTACTGAATATATGAGTACTCATGTATTTGACTCCTTTTTGTACTAACGGTAAGCTTTATAGTCCTTATACAGATTGTTTTTGGTTCTGGTATTATAATCATGTTTTGCACTATTTTGTGTACAAAGAGACATGTTGGAAATGACAAAGCACATCAATGAGTATATGTACTGAGAAGTAGTAGTTAGAATACCAAGTATTTTTAAAGAGGTCTCTGCATGATGATCTCAGATATAATTCTAATGACTCTTTTTTGAATTTTGAAAATGTTCTCTTTATGAGAGGAGTTTCCCCTGCAGATAAGACAAAATTCGCATTTTGTGACACTGCATCATTAATATAGAATAAGAACAACAAAGGACCTAAAATAGGACCATGGGGCACCCCTAGTCTGATGGTTTCATATTTTGAATGACTATCGTTATGAGGTGAGCCTGATACAGACACACACTGTTTTCTATTAAAAAGATAGGATGAGAACCATGAGTCTGCTACCCCTGTTATCCCATAATATTTTAACTTTTGTATAAGGATATCATGCTTAACACAATCAAAAGCTTTAGCCAGATCACAGAATATTCCAGGTGTTAATAACTTTTGATTTATTGATTCCAATATATCATCTGTAAAAGTGAATGTAGCTTGATCAGTTGACGATCTTTTCCGAAATCCAAACTGATTGTGAATGAGAATATTTTTCTGTACCAAGTGTTTACAAAGTCTATTGTACATAACTCTTTCAAACACTTTTGAAAATATTGCCATAAATGAAATGGGATGGAATTTTTCCACTGACAATTTGTCTCCTTTTTTTGTGTAATGGTTTGACAATAGCATATTTAAGCCTATCTGGAAAAGTGCCACTGCGGAGAGATTCATTACATAATTAATTCAGTATGCTACAAAGTTCTGAGGAGCAACATTTGATTATGGTAGCGCTGATTTCATCATAACCACTGTAACATGTTTTTAAGAGAGTTAATAATATTAGAAATCTCTTTCGTTGAGGTAGGATATAGTTGAATTTAGTCAATCTTCTGCTTGTCTGCTACTGAAAGCAAAAAGTTGTAAGTGTCTCCAATTTTGGAGATATCTCTAATCAACTCATTATTGAAATTTAACATAATTTCCTGATTTGCCTGATTAGTTTTTCCTGTTTCACTTTTTCTTTGTTCCATATGGTTTTTATCTTTTTATCAGAGGCATTTATTTTTTCTTGAAAATAAATACATTTTGAGGTTCTGATTACTTTGATTAATATTTTACAATATAATTTGTCTTGTGATTTAACTCTGTAGTCATCGTTTTCCCTTGACATTAAATACAGTCATCTTTTTGTTTTGCAAGATACTTTTATTCCATTTGCAATCCAAGGTTTTGAAACATTTAATCTTTTTTCTTTGCTTACTTTCTTACAGCAGCAGTTTTCACTGTGACCTATGACCATATCAGGGAAACATTTATATTTTTCATTTATGCCAGGTGAATTGTATACCTCTATCCAGTCTGTATACCTCAAACTGTTTTTATACCTTCAATTCCTGTTTCATTTATTATTAATATAGTTCCCCACTTCCTGTTATTAGTTGAATCAGACCCCACTGTAATCACCTGGGCTTCATGATCTTAAGGCCATTAAATACTTGATTTATATTATGATTTGCTGGTGTGGTAGTATCTATGAAAATGGTATCCATAGCAGTGCTGCTGGTACCCATAACCCTAGTTGGAAACTGTACTAAGGGAATGAGATTATAAGAAATGGTAAGAGACTCTAGTATGGATCTTGAGTGACTACCCTCCATAAAATTTAAACTAAGATCTCCACTTAGTATGAGTTCTTTATTTTTAGAAGTTAAGAAATGTAATACTGCAACAAGCTGTTTAGTGAACAGCTGGAAATTACCAGTTGGAGCCCTGTATGTTATGATTATAATTGTTTTTCTTTTGTGTGTTTCTACTTGTGTGGCACATGCTTCAAAATGCTGATCACTACAGTATTTAAGAATGTCAATGTTTTTAAAATTGTGACCCTCTCTAATGTAAGTGGCAACTCCTCCTTTCTCTATCTCTTTTCTACAATACTTTGAAGCATATCAAGAATTTCAGTTCCACTACCTAAATGATGTTCAGACATACAAATAATATCAACAGGATTTGTAGACTGTAGTTCATCTAAATAGATCTGAAATTCATTAACTTTGTTTTCTAAACCTCTGATACTTTGATGTAGCAAATTCACAGTTACATTTTTTCTGTCTTCACAAGTATTATGTTTAACATTTTCTGATACATCTTGTTTCAATATTGAATGTGTAGATGATGAGCTTAAACTAAAAAGGAACTATTTCCATGAGTTGCGGTGTACGTCCTTAAAGAATTTGCTATCAACCTAGCCAGTACATCCTTCCCTGTTCTATTAAGATGCAGGCCATGAGAAGTGAAGCCACACCTACCAATAGTGTCAACAGCAACCAAACCATTCCCTGACCAAGCACCAGCCTGAAGCAGTCGATCCAACTCCATATTGACCCCCATCACAGAGCTGTTCACCTGGGCTCGATAGCACCGCTTGAAAACAGGCACAAACTCAACATTAGTATGGTTCGTTGCTGATGCTATTCTTAATAGGTCACTCTCAATACCGTCCTATAGATACTGTTCCCTGCCCCACCCAATATTACAACATGATGCTCCTTGGTGAAACGCTTACACAAAGATCATATGCCCACTATCACTTGGCAGAGAGATGCACTAGGCTTCAAAAGTTTGTGACCTGGTAGCTATCTCCTAATTTTCCGTCTTCCATGAGTGCTACCTAACAGCAGAATTTTCTTCCTACTTCCTACTTTTTCTGAAGCAACAGGCTTCCTAAATGAATTCTGCGGTGCATCAGCTACACCTACATCTACATGAGGCTCTTCATTACTTACCTTGGCAGCAGGGCAAATCTATTTTCTGTGCCAACGATGAAACTGTCAGATACTGTCCTCTTTCTGTGGTCCCTGTTCCCTGCTTCCACCTCCCATTTCTCTTCACCCTTCTCCCCCCTTAACCTAATTAGTTCCTCCATAGCTTTATCTAATTCAGCCTGAAGGACTCTAATCTTCCCATCCTGTTCTGCTATTTTCATATCCCGTGAACACACTCTACAGTATCTAGGAAGAGTCTCATTCCGTTCCTCAATTTCCACGCCACTACATTTCCCTCAGTGAAATGATCTGTCACAACAGCTGCATAGCACCCCAGAACTAACTTTCTTACGGCATCTAAAACACTGCAACCCATGATTGTATACAATGTTGGCCAACTTTTTAAGCTTTCGCTAAATAATGATAATTTACTATTTACTATTCTCTATAATGCTCTAATATAAACATAATATTAATGTACTTACTTAATTACACTATGAATGACGTAACTTTCGCGCCCAAAATTTAGGTTTAATAACAGCTATTAAGCGGCAACGGTTTTACGCTATTTTCTTTAAAATGCGGCACAAAACTTAAAATCTTCACTTCCACGAACAGAAATTACACTACCGAACGCAATTAAACCTAATAATATCTAAACAATGCACTTAGTACTTACTAAAACTTCTAAAATAGGCGCACACGAAATAGCAACACAACCAGTCGATCCAAAGATACATAATTTCTCGATGATACAAAACGCGCTGCCTTCTTTGAACTTCCTCGATGTACTCCATTAATCCTACCTGCTATGGCTTCCACACCTCACAGGGTGTTCTGCCAATAAAACGCAGTCCTTAGTTAGATTTTTCCACAAAAATTTTCATCTGATCGTCTCAACTTAAGTTGTTCGTAAAGGTAATTCCTAGGTATTTAGTTGGATTGACAGCCTTCAGATCTGCGTGATTCATCGTGCAATCGAAATTTAACGCATTGGATCTAGTACTCATTGAATGATCTCACAACTTTCGGTAGTGAGGGTCAATTGCCACTTTATGAACTATGTAGACTTCTTTTACATATCATTTTCCAATTGGTTTTGATCTTCTGATACTTTAGAAGACGATAAATGACAGCGTCATTTGCAAACAATCTATGATGGCTGCTGGGATTGTCTCCCAAATCATTTAGATTAGAAACAGCATAGGACTAGTAACACTCTCTTGCGGGACGCCAGGTATCACTTCTCTTTTACCGGATGGCTTCCCGTCAATTACAACGATATGTGAGCTTTCTTGCAGGAAATCATGAATGAATTCGCACGACTGAGACTATACTCCATGTGCACGCAATTAGATTACAAGTCTATTGTAAGAGACGGCATCAAAAGCCCTTTGGAAAGCTGTAAATATGGAATCTGTTCGAGATTCCCTATAGATAGCAGTCAATATTTCGTAAAAATAAAGAGCTAGATGTATTTCGCAAGGACGATACTTTCTGAATCTTTGGTGATTGTGTCAATAGTTCGTTTCCCTCGAGGTAATTCACAATGTTCGAAAACAGTATATGTTCCAAAATCCTATAACAAATCGACGTAAGCGATATGGTCCTGTCATGCATTGGATTACATCTACTTCCTTTCTTGATCACGGCTTTGACCTGTGCAACTTCTCAGTCCACGGACGGGTCTTTGGTCGAACAAGCTGATTAATACTTACAGAGCTATTATATCAGCACACGCTGAACGGAATCTGATTGGAATATTACTGGAACCGGAGGACTTGTCATTATTGATTTTTAAGTTATGTTACTCACGTTGGCAGCAGTTCTCGATTCTAATTGTGGAATATTTACATTTCTTTGGTGAATGAATTTCGGAAGGCTGCATTTAGTAAATTCGCTTCAGTGGCTCTCTCATTGTTAGCATTTGCATTAATATCGGGTAGTGAAGGCTTGATTGTGTCCTACCGCTGATATACTTCACATTCGACCAGAATCTCTTAGGATTGTCAGCAAGAATTAGACACAGAATTTCATTGCGGAAACAACTAAAGGATCTCAAATTGAAGTGCGCATTAAATTTTGAGCTTGTATATAACTTGTGGTGACAGTACAGCAGTATGTGGGGGTTGTGAGTCGGGCCTGGATAGCTCAGTCGGTAATAGCATTTGCCCGTAAAAGACCACGTTCCAGAGTCCTGCTCCAGCACACATCTGAAACTCCAGATTTGCATGAACCAATATTTGTTGTACCTGAGAGGCAGTTGTTATTTACTGGTTTTCATTGTCACAAAAGAAATTTTTCGTGATGCAAAAGGGAGACAGCCAGAGTTATTTATTCAAGGGCCGATTTTGGAGTACGCCCGTTCTCAAACCAACCAATGCCAAGTAAAATTTCCATCCAAACTAGCAGTAAATAAAGTGCGTACATATGTGTATGGTGTCAACTAATGTTCGTTCTACTTCTACATCTGCATGTTTACTCTGCAATTCACACTTAAACGCCTGTTCGAGGGTCCATCGAACCATTTTCATACTTCTTCTCTACCACTCCACTCTCGAATGGTGCGTGGGAATAAGGAAAACCTAAATCTTTCCGTTCGAGCTCCGATTTCTCTTATTTTATTATAATGATAATTTGTCCCTACGTAGGTGGCTGTCAAAAAAATATTTACGAATTCGGAAGAGAAAGTTGGTGGTTGATATTTCGTAAATAGATCTCACCGCAAAGAAAACTGCCTTTATTTCAGTGACTGCCACCCCAACTCGCGTATCATATCAGTGACACTCTCACCCCTATTGCGCGATAACATGAAACGAGCTGCCCTTCTTTGCACTTTTTCGATGTCCTCTGTCAAACCTACCTGGTAAGGATCCCATACGCGCAGCAATATTCCAGCAGAGAACGGACAAGTGTAATGTAGGCTGCCTCTTTAGTGGGTTTGTCGCATCTTGTAAGAGTTCTGACAACAAAGCGCAGTCTTTGTTTCGCCTTCCCCACAGTATTAGTTATGTGATCTTTCCAATTTAAGTTGCTCGTAGTTGTAATTCCTACGTATTTATTTGAATTTACAGCCGTTAGATTTGTGCGATTTATCATACACCCAAAATTTATCGATTTCTTTTAGTACCCATGTGAATGACCTCGCACTTTTCTGTGTTTAGTGCTAATTGCCACTTTTCGCACCATACAGAAATTCTCTCTAGATCATTTTGTAATTGGAACTGATCGTCTGATGATTTTACTAGACGGTAAATTACAGCGTCATCTGCAAACAATCTAAGGGGGCTGCTCAGATTATCACCTAGATCACTTATATAAATGAGGAACAGCAGAGGGCCTATGACACTACCTTGCATCACTTCTATTCTACTCGATGATTTACCGCCTATCACTACGAACTGTGACGTCTCTGAGAGTAAATCACGATTCCAGTCACACAACTGAGACGATACTCCATAAGCACACAATGTGATTAATAGTCACTTGTGAGGAACGGTATCTAAACACTTCTGGAAATCCAGGAATATGGAATCGATCTGAGATCCCTTGTCGACAGCACTCATTACTTCATGGGAATAAAGAGCTAGCTGTGTTGCGCAAGAACGATATTTCCTGAATCAGTGTTGGTTATGTACCAATACGTCATTTTCTTGAAGGTGACTCATAATGTTCGAGTACAGTGTATGCCCCAAAATCCTTCTGCAAATTGAGGTCACTGATATGGGTCTGTAATTCAGGGGTTACTCCTATTTCCCTCCCTGAATGTTGGTGTGATCTGTGGTACTTTCCAGTCTGTAAGAACAGACATTTCGTCAAGTGAGCGGTTGTATATGATTGCTAAGAAAGGCGCTATTCTGTCTGCATACTCTGAGAGGACTCTGATTGTTATACCACCTGGACCGGAAAACTTGCCTTTCTTAAGTGATTTGAGTTGTTGTGCTACACCTAAGATATCTACATATATGTCACTCATGCTAACAGCTGTTCTGGTTTCGAATTATGGAATATTTACTTCGTCTTCTTCCGTGAAGGAATTACGGAAAACTGTATTTAGTAACTCCGCTTTAGTGGCACCGTCATCGGTAACATTTCCATCGCTGTCGCGCAGTGACGGTATTGACCTTTTTTGCCACTGGTGTACTTTACATACGACCAGAATCTCTTTGCGATTTCTATCATATTTTGAGACAATATTTCATTGTGGAAACTATTAAAAGCATCTCGCATTGATGTCCGCACTAAATTTCGAGCTTCCGTTAAACTTAGCCAGTCTTGAAGATTTTGGGTTCTTCTGAATTTGGCATGCATTTTTCGTTGCTTCTGCAACAGTGTTCTGACGTGTTTTGTGTACCATGGTGGATCAGTCCCGTCTCTTATAATCTTATCAGGTATGAATCTGTCTATTGCTGCCGATAATGTATCTTTGAATTTGAGCCTGATCTGGTCTACACGATCACAAGAGGACCATATACATATGTATCAATTTTATTTACTGCTATTTTGGACGGACGTTTTACTTAGCAAATGTTGGTTGTTTTGAAAAGAGCATAGCTCCAAACCGATCATAGACCAAATAAACTTCAATTGTAGTTGTAAGTCTGGCTGTTTCTTTTTGCATCATGGTTTAAAATGAGTTGTTGTCCGACATTAACTTGCACGCTGGAGCTATGCATGGAATTTCTTGAGCTGTCACTTGCAATGTTATAGATTATTCGAATTTCAAATGGAACTGAAAATAATATACATACGAAATAGGAAATTTTTTCGTTGTTCGTGAAATAATGTTGAATCGCAATACTTCATAAAGGAGTTATTGAAAGTAATATTAAAATGTTTTATTAGAAATTTCATTGACACTGAGGAAACTCTTGCTACGAGAGCCACCTAGATAGTAAAAAACGTTTCGCCATACCAAGATATTCTTTAACAATAATACGGAAACTGAACATACACATTTTACTACATATTTTGCCTACTTTTCCACATAATCGCCTTTGATATTAAAGCTTCTATCGTACCTTAACAACTGATTGTCTACATCCTCCTCATATAATGTCGCAGCCTGCCTGTTGAACGAGGTCGCGGCAGCATCCTCTAAATTTTTATCATTTGTGAAGCATTAACCAGCAAGGTGCTCCTTCAGTTTCGGAAAAAGGAGAAAATCCGACTGTACCTGGTCGGAACTGTATGTAGGATGCTCGAGGATGTCACACCGGAATTTCTCACAAAGGCTTATGAGTGACGAGCAGTATGTAGACGTGCATTGTCGTGCAGTAAAACAATTCCATGATAGAGTTTGCCTCTTCGGGTGTTCTGGATAGGCAGACGAAGACGTTCAAGCGTAACATTCAGGGGTAGAAATGTCTGAATCACTGTTGATTGCTATATTGCGGTGTCCCTTCACTGTCCCACAATACAGAAGCCATCAGTTTTTTGGCTGATGCAGTTCGTTTGAACGAGGCTTATGTAGTGACTGAGAATGACGCCACTCCATAGACTGTCGTTTCATTGTATGGGTGCTATGAAAAACCCATTTTCATCTCCAGTAACTATCTGGTCAATGAAGGCCTGTGCTCCACGAACGCTAATGCAGCACCCATTCCGCAGCTTTCTGGTCATCCATGAGCGTGTGTGGCACCCATCGCACAGCACAGATTTTGTGATACCCTAAGTGGTGTGTGACAGTATCGTGCACATCTGGGAGATTCGTTTCCTGGCATTGTTCATATACGCTAATCGTAAATTGTCGAATCTAAGTAGTGATGCGATTCACCTTTTGTTAGAATGCATCTGTGATGGAAGGTCGTCGTGATCTGTCTTTGTCATTTACGTTTGTCCTCCCATTGTTAAACATTACGCGGACACTGGCTACATTCATACATTTTCGCCATAAATGGTAACAAGTCTGAAGTGAATGTCACGTGGTCTAACATTTTTTGCTTGCAGGAAACGAATAACACTTCACATCTCACACTCGGCGGGATTCGCAACAGGCATGTCTACCTCTGCACTTATTACATGACAAGGACCGACATGCAACCGCATGCGACAACTGTCCGTATCACACTGACACCAGAGACCAACGAGGAAATTCTTCGTGCAGTTGACGATAACCCTAATGCCAGCGTCAGAGAAGTTTCTGCTGTACAAGGTAACGTTGACCACTTCACTGTATGGAGAGTGCTACGGGAGAACCAGATGTTTCCGTACCAAGTACAGCGTGTGCAGGCACTATCAGCAGCTGATTGGCCTCCACGGGTACACTTCTGCGAATGGTTCATCCAACAATGTGTCAATCCTCATTTCGGTGCAAATGTTCTCTTTACGGATGAGGCTTCATTCCAACGTGATCAAATTCTAAATTTTCACAATCAACATGTGTGGGCTGACGAGAATCCGCACGCAATTGTGCAATCACGTCATCAACACAGATTTTCTGTGAACGTTTGGGCAGGCATTGTTGGAGATGTCTTGATTGGGCCCCATGTTTGTCCACCTACGCTCAATGGAGCACGTTATCATGATTTCATACGGGATACTCGACCTGTGCTGCTAGAACATGTGCCTTTACAAGTACGACACAACATGTGGTTCATGCACGATGGAGCTCAAGTGTTCGTACGCTTCTCAACAACAGATTCCGTGACCGATTATTGGTAGAGGCGGCCCAATTCCATGGCCTCCACGCTCTCCTGACCTCAACCCTCTTGACTTTCATTTATGGGGGCATTTGAAAGCTCTTGTCTACGCAACCCCGGTACCAAATGTAGAGACTCTTCGTGCTCGTATTGTGGACGTTTGTGATGCAATACGCCATTCTCCAGGGCTGCATCAGCGCATCAGGGATTCCATGCGACGGAGGGTGGATGCATGTATCCTCGCTAACGGAGGACATTTTGAACATTTCCTGTAACAAAGTGTTTGAAGTCACGCTGGTACGTTCTGTTGCTGTGTGTTTTCATTCCATGATTACTGTGATTTGAAGAGAAGTAATAAAATGAGCTCTAACATGGAAAGTAAGCGTTTCCGGACACAGGTCCACATAAAGTTTGGCCGTACCTTTTTGTAACACCCTGTATATTTGCTTCTTCTTACAATGCTGAATGAATTAATGGTAAAGCTGTCGATAGTAAATTAACCTGTGAATAACTCCGCTCGCTCTACAATTGAAGAAAACCAAACGAATATACACGCCGAACAGAAGACCCACTATTTTTCGCTTTCAGAATAGAGGCAAATCAAGAACCATATGTAAATCTCACAATGACGTTTTCGCTCCTTAACGGAATGTGCACCGGTTTCAAACTTTCTGCCACCTAAAAATGTATCGGACCGAGAATCAAATTCGGAACCTTCGCCTTTCCGTGCAAATGCCATAGTGCCTGAACTACCTGGGCATGACTCGCGACTTGCTCCCACAACTTCCTTCATATCAATCTGTATCCGTCTCCTGTCTTCCAAACTTCCCAGTTCGAGTATCAGTCCGCACCCCACAGACAGTTTACAAAATGGAAAACTCTACAGCCGAGATCACTGAATAAGCACATTAAATTGCGCAGCTTAAACGGCCATCTAAATCGCGCTAGTAATAACGGAATGGCTACTCCTGCCGGCCGGAGTGGCCGCTAGGCGCTACAGTCTGGAACCGCGCGATCGCTACGATCGCTGGTTCGAATCCTGCCTCGGGCATGGATGTGTGTGATGTACTTAGGTTAGTTTGGTTTTAGTTGTTCTAAGTTCTAGGGGACAGATGACCTCAGAAGTTAAGTCCCATAGTCCTCAGAGCCATTTGAACCTCCTTTTTTTTCTTTTGACTACTCCTATATCTGCCGTGTGACTATACAGTTTGACTGACTAAACGATTAGAAATGTCTATGCCTTACATTTATTGTTGGTTAGTTGATTTGGGAGGAGAGGGCCAAACAGCGAGGTCATCGGTCCCACCGTGCTAGGGAATGATGGGGAAGGAAGTCGGCCGTGCCCTTTCAGAGGAACTATCCCGGCATTTGCCTGAAGCGATTAAGGTAATTGACGGAAAACATAAATCAGGGTGGCCGGACGGGGGTTTGAACCGTCCTCCTTCCGAATGCGAGTCTCATGTGCTAATCACTACGCCACCTCACTCTGTCCCTGGAACTTACTGATAGTACTGTTGCATTCCGCAATGGCTGCACCATTAGCTACACACACAATCATGAAAATGAAACGGCAGTTTATTTACAAGCTTTGTGATTTTGTTTCGTGGGCATTAAGCCATAGTCCAAGGCGTGTTCCCCTGTGCTGGAGACATCAACAAAGACCATAAGGACTCAGCATATTCAAACATACGGATGTCTAGTCAGAAGAACTGTTTATAATTGCTGAATATTCAAAGCCTGTGGTGGGTGATTTCTTCAGCTTAGGAAGAAGAACTGTTCAGAGAACATTGCTTGAAGTACGGCCAAATGCTTCATAATTAGAAGACACCAAGAATGCAACTACAGGTGCTGAAAGACTGCAGTTTACTTACGGTCTTATATCAACTGCATTGTACCGAGCAATAGCTCAGATCGGCTGTGTAGTGACCTTGCTGCAGCCGTTTCAGAGGTATAGCATTTTATCTCCATGGACAAAAGTACATTTCTGGAACGACTTGCTCTATCGCACGAATTTCTCGCAGATATCCAGAACCAGGACAGGAAAGTATAAATCCTGTAGACCAGAGACTGCAAAGAATTACAAGCAGTGCTCCTGCACGGGTGCATAACTGTCTCCCAGGTATGCACACTTCCCACAACATCACTCCACTATGAGTGTGAGGAAGAGAAACAGCGGGAAGCTGCGAAGGCGGCGCCACATTTACACTCCTGGAAATTGAAATAAGAACACCGTGAATTCATTGTCCCAGGAAGGGGAAACTTTATTGACACATTCCTGGGGTCAGATACATCACATGATCACACTGACAGAACCACAGGTACATAGACACAGGCAACAGAGCATGCACAATGTCGGCACTAGTACAGTGTATATCCACCTTTCGCAGCAATGCAGGCTGCTATTCTCCCATGGAGACGATCGTAGAGATGCTGGATGTAGTCCTGTGGAACGGCTTGCCATGCCATTTCCACCTGGCGCCTCAGTTGGACCAGCGTTCGTGCTGGACGTGCAGACCGCGTGAGACGACGCTTCATCGAGTCCCAAACATGCTCAATGGGGGACAGATCCGGAGATCTTGCTGGCCAGGGTAGTTGACTTACACCTTCTAGAGCACGTTGGGTGGCACGGGATACATGCGGACGTGCATTGTCCTGTTGGAACAGCAAGTTCCCTTGCCGGTCTAGGAATGGTAGAACGATGGGTTCGATGACGGTTTGGATGTACCGTGCACTATTCAGTGTCCCCTCGACGATCACCAGTGGTGTACGGCCAGTGTAGGAGATCGCTCCCCACACCATGATGCCGGGTGTTGGCCCTGTGTGCCTCGGTCGTATGCAGTCCTGATTGTGGCGCTCACCTGCACGGCGCCAAACACGCATACGACCATCATTGGCACCAAGGCAGAAGCGACTCTCATCGCTGAAGACGACACGTCTCCATTCGTCCCTCCATTCACGCCTGTCGCGACACCACTGGAGGCGGGCTGCACGATGTTGGGGCGTGAGCGGAAGACGGCCTAACGGTGTGCGGGACCGTAGCCCAGCTTCATGGAGACGGTTGCGAATGGTCCTCGCCGATACCCCAGGAGCAACAGTGTCCCTAATTTGCTGGGAAGTGGCGGTGCGGTCCCCTACGGCACTGCGTAGGATCCTACGGTCTTGGCGTGCATCCGTGCGTCGCTGCCGTCCGGTCCCAGGTCGACGGGCACGTGCACCTTCCGCCGACCACTGGCGACAACATCGATGTACTGTGGAGACCTCACGCCCCAGGTGTTGAGCAATTCGGCGGTACGTCCACCCGGCCTCCCGCATGCCCACTATACGCCCTCGCTCAAAGTCCGTCAACTGCATATCCGGTTCACGTCCACGCTGTCGCGGCATGCTACCAGTGTTAAAGACTGCGATGGAGCTCCGTATGCCACGGCAAACTGGCTGACACTGACGGCGGCGGTGCACAAATGCTGCGCAGCTAGCGCCATTCGACGGCCAACACCGCGGTTCCTGGTGTGTCCGCTGTGCCGTGCGTGTGATCATTGCTTGTACAGCCCTCTCGCAGTGTCCGGAGCAAGTATGGTGGGTCTGACACACCGGTGTCAATGTGTTCTTTTTTCCATTTCCAGGAGTGTAGATGGCAAAACAGTCGCACTGCACAACAACCTGCTTCAATATGTCATATTTCTCAACAACATAAATCACGAACGAAATGAAGTTTCAACATTATTTAATTATTTTTGGCTTGCTGAAGACAACTTTGATCTGGAACTAACTGTGGGCATTTAGACAGATGCTCACACATTCATAGCGTTTTGTATTCAGGTTGCCATGTAATGACGACTTATTCAGTTTCATATTCGAAAAGAGCCTGTGACACACATACACTGAAGTCCCAGAAAAACTGGTATAGGAATGCGTATTCAGATACAGAGATATGCAAAAAGGCAGAATACGGCGCTGCAGTCGGCAACGCCTATATAAGACGGTAAGTGTCTGGCGCAGCTGTTAGATTAGTTACTGCTGCTACAATGGCAGGTTATCAAGAATTTAAGTGAGTTTGAACGTGGTGTAATAGTCGGCGCATGAGCCACGGGACACAGCTTCTCCGATAGCGCTGACGAGGCGATTTTCCCGTACGATCATTCCACGAGCGTACGTTGTATATTGGGAGTCCGGTAAAACATCAAATCTCCGACATCGCTGCGGCCGGAAAAAGATCCTGCAAGAACGGGACCAACGACAACTGACGAGAAACGTTCAACGTGTCAGAAGTACAAATTTCAGCAAACTGCTGCAGATTTCAATGCTGGGCCGTCATTAAGTGTCAGCGGCGAACCATTCAATGAGACATAATCGATACGGGCTTTCGAAGCCGAAGGCCCACTCGTGTACCTTTGATGACTGCACAACACAAAGCTTTAAGCCTCGCGCGGGGCCCGTCAACATCCTCATTGGACTGTTGATGAATGGAAACATGTTGCCTGCTCGGACGAGTCTCGTTTCACATTGGTTCGAGCGGATGGAAGTTGTAGCGTCACCTGCAAGCCTATCTAATGTATGACGCGATTTATTCAATTGATATGAACGAAATGTAAAAAAGAGAAAATAATGCCTGTAATATTATAAGTCAATTTGTCGAGTCTGATAACATTCTGTGGCAAATATTATAAATATTTTCCATTAATCGAAAGATAAAGAATGCTAAATTTCAATTCGTTCCATGAAAGCACGGAACTTCGAGTATAAAATACAGGGTGTCCCAATTATCTTGACCACCCTAAATAACTGTTTGTCCAGATGAAAATTACAAAATGTTTCAAGAAAATTTTCGTTAGCCTTCAGGGGGACATCAATCACCATGATTGCCTTCGTTGTAGCTTTGTAGTTCACAAAGATACGAACAGCGTTATGAGTTTTTTAAATGGCACCCTATATTTTTTATTCGGTAATTCATTTCCTCTCCTCGAGACCTATTCAGAAATGTATCACAGCGTACCATTCACTGAAACACAACGTTATTAATTCCGTAACACAACATTGACTTTGAGCCCGGGACCACAAACTCGTCCACTTGCTGGAAAAAAAAAACAAGTAAAAACATAACACAAAATTGACTTTGGCTCTCCTGTACCACTGCCCAGGAGTGGAACATTCAAAGGTGCTCAAAGTGGTGGCCCTAGACACCGATACGCTGGTACACACGTTGAATGAAAGAATTACTTACTGCTTCCAGTGTTGCCTGCTGAAGAGAATTATACGCAAGCACATTACGTTCCTGCATGTCCTCTGGGAGTTGTTGGAATATCGCTATAGACAACGTCTTTAATGCATTCCCAAAGAAAAAATTCCAGACTATTTAAATCAGGAGACCTAGCAGACCAAGTAACTGTTCCTCCTCGACCAATCCATCTTGCAGAATACCTTCGGTTCAGAACACGACGTGCACGCAAGGCATTATGTGCTGGACTTACATCTTGTTGATACCACGTAAGCATTCTAGTTCTTAGCGCCACATCATCCAGAAGAGGAAGAAGAATTTTTTCTGAGGAAGTTGGCATAACGCTGTGCCGTTTAAACTACCACTGATGAAATAAGGGCCAATAATTGCAGTACCAAGCATCCCACACCAGACGATAACTCTCCACTGACGCTGATGTTCCACCTGTCTAAGCCATCGTCGGTTGTCGCTGGACCAATAATGCATCTTCATTGCATTTATCTGTCGTTTGTTTGAGAAGGAACATTCATCGGTAAATATAACATTGGAGAAGAAGTTGGCGGGGATTTACTGCTAATGGGTACTCGATTCTGGAAAACATTCCCATGCAATTTTTGATGTAGGTGTACATGGCAGAGATGGAACCTTTGACTCATAAGAATACGATGTACACTGGTTTTAGGAATGCCAATCTCGTGTTCAAGCTGTCGTGTGCTCACATGTGGATTCATAGCAACGGAAGCGAGAATAGTAACTTCGGCAGCTTCGTCTGTGCGAGTGATACGACGATTGCGTTGTCGTGGAGTTGAAACTTCCCGCATCCTGAAGCGTCGCAACAAGATGAGAAAACATCCGTCGGGAAGGTAGGTCCTTGTCAGGAGATCGCTCTGTACAGTTCCGCTGCCTGCGTAGCATTTCGCCTACCTTCAACAACAACAATAAAATAAACGTAATGCCGATGCATTTTGTAGGAAGGGCAGCCTTTACAGTGTGGCTACTCTACACAACAGTATTTAAAAGGGCTAGACACCTGTATTACATGTATCCGTACATAAGAAAACAGTGTTGCAGTTAATGTTCTGCCCTCTTACATTCCCCATAGATGAGCAGCATTTCTACCTTCTCTTCGTTGGTGTACATTCTACTCACTCAACTCTTCAACTGACGATGGTTGATGGAATGACGGGTGTGCATTCTGCTTATGTTTACATTTGCCCTCTGTCAATGTCAGCACGCGGACGTGTTCAATTACCCCGAGTATCTGCACTAAGCGCTGGAAGAGTCAACGTCAGTGTTGTGTTATGTAATTAATAACGTTGTGTTTCAGTAAATAGTACACTGTGATACATTTTTGGATAGGTCTTTAGGAGATGAAATGAAGTACCGAATAAAAAATACATTTAAAAAAGTCATACTGCTGTTCATATCTTTGTAAAAGACAAAGCTACCAGGAAGGTAATCATGCTGATTGATGTCCCCCTGACGACTAAATAACATTTGCTTGAGACATTTTGTAACTTCCATCGTCTAAACAGTTATTTATGCTGGTCAAGATAAATGGTACACCCTGTATACACACAAGAGCCATGTTGCTCGTCCCTGTTCGTTTTCTACTTTTTGCATGTTTGGTCTTTCTCTCTCCTGTGGATCTATGTACGTGTAACTAGCTGTCAGTATGAGCTTTTAAGGTTACAATACATTGTTAATTGAAAGTATCTTACGTTTCTTATCAAAAATACCTCTCCTTCCATGTGAAAATTATTTATTATATCGCTGTCGATTGCCATCTCGCTTCGACTGTTACGGTGGCGGTGAGTCTGACATTACGTATACTAAAGAATGTTTCAGTGCTTGCGAGCTCCACTCGCAAAGGAAAATAGTTGTAAGTGCTTTTATGAATTTTTAGTCAGTTTTCAATATTAAAGTTGACTATACTTTTCACTAAGAAATTTATTCAGAGATTTAACACCGCAAGGCTTAGGCGAGGCTTCACCTCTGGTTTAAAATATTTTCAGTTAATTCAAACGATTAAAAATTAAGTCAATTCTTAAAGAGTTAAAGTTAAAGAAATTATTGGCAATTATTTCAAAAAATACGCAGATGTTTGTAGCATTCCTTCTTTCCATGTAACATTAAATTAATTTCCTGGGAAAAGGAATCATTTCACGCTCTATATTGTCAATGGGTTAGTTGCAGGTTACGTTACGTTGTCATTCATGGATAGTGAGCGTAACATTTCCATTAATAATAAATAACTTTTGGCCTGAGTATTGAGATTAAGTCACACTCCCTATATTTATTCGAGCTCAAAATATACGTGGCGCTCCCAAAAATAATATTCAGAATTCAAACTACTACGTTACATTATCTTCGCTGTACGTTAAGACTGACGCCCGTGCACGTGTTTCAAACAGCACGTATCAATCTGCCCTGACTTACACGAAATAACAGAAATAATTCAACACCACAACTACGAAGAAAGAAGGTAATGGTACAACGTGTACGGGTATGAAGAGTACCATGGACCCTGCATGTCAACAGGGGACTGTTCGAGCTCGTGGAGGCTCTGCAATGTTGTGGGTTGTGTGCAGTTGAAGTGATATGGGACTCCTGATATGTATGTCTAGATACGACTCTGAAAGGTGACACGTGCGTAAGCATCCTGTTTGATCACCTGCATCCATTCGTATCCATTGTGCATTCGGACGAACTTGGGCAATTCTAGCAGAGCAATGCACACACGTCCAGAATTGCTACAGAGTGACTCCAGGAACACTCCTCTGAGTTTAAACACTTCCGTTGGCCACAAAACTCCTCAGGCATGAAAATTATTGAGCATGTATGGGATGCCTTGCAACGTGCTGTTGAGAAGACATCTCCACCCAGTCGTACTCCTACGGACTTAGGTACAGCCCTACAGGATTCATGGTGTCAGTTCCCTCCAGCACTACTTCAGATTTTAGTCGAGGTCGTCCCAAGTCGAGTTGCGGCACTTCAGCGTGATCGCGGGGGCCCTACACGATACTAGGCAGGTGTACCAGTTTCTTTGTATCTTCAGTATATGACCTGTCTGAAATATTTTATCATGTTTGCAATCTCATTATCGGAATGCCGAAACTCATCCAGAGAAAACAACCGAGACCTCCTGGACTGTTACATCGCAAAAAAAATATCTTTTAAAATGGAGCTACGCCTACACTGCAGATCAAACAGTTCTGTCTGCACGTGCACAGGGGCACTTTCAGCTGAAAGCCCAAATGGTCTCGAAAACAGATATAAGGCTCGCTGTATCCTCAAGACGTTTGTCACAACATCTTTGTAATTCTTTCAAGGTCAAAATGAATTGCTCAAAACTCAAGCTTTCTTTAACGCCAGTGAGTTTAAGGAAGTGAACGTGGAACATTGTAAGAATTGGCCCCATTCAATATGCGACATTCTTTCAAAATGCGACTTCCTTCTTTAACACATCCACATCAAATCAGAATTAAGTTGTTCCTCACCATGCAATGTCTTACCGTGGACAGAAGTAAGTTGTTCCTCACCATGCAATGTCTTACCGTGGACAGAAATAAGTTGTTCCTCACCATGCAATGTCTTACCGTGGACAGAATTAAGTTGTTCCTCACCATGCAATGTCTTACCGTGGACAGAAATAAGTTGTTCCTCACCATGCAATGTCTTACCGTGGACCGAAATAAGTTGTTCCTCACCATGCAATGTCTTACCGTGGACAGAAATAAGTTGTTCCTCACCATGCAATGTCTTACCGTGGACAGAAATAAGTTGTTCCTCACCATGCAATGTCTTACCGTGGACAGCGTGCAGTCACGAGCAATTAGAATGAGTTTTCTGCGATCTATTCCAGATAATCTAATTTTAATTCCTGCTTTCCTTTTCCATACATATATTCACGAATGGCGGGTTTTAAATCTAAAATCGTTGAAGGCGTGCCCCTTCACTCAAACACCGTATTTTGCAGTAATACAGAAAGCCCTCGTACTCCTAGTTCAGTTCCACCGAAAACTGTTGCAACTGACAGTTTACATCCTGCGACTTCAGACAATTTAGCACAAAGTGCTTCTTGACACACAGAGCACTGAATCCCATTGTCGATCGATGTCATTTCTAGTTCTTTCATCACCAATTAAATAATTGAATTCGTTCTGCATGGTGTTGTAATGTCGTTCCATACAAAATCTGTGGGCTCATCGAGTATTCGAGTGCATAACAGATGTTGAGAATTCTCATGTTACTCGTGTGTCGATTCATATTTAAGGCTTGTGGCGACAGAACACCAGATTGACTCTTTCTGTTCAAATAGCCACAAGATTTGTCAACTTCCTTTATATCATGAACAAATGGCGACGGGTTAACAGTTCAGAGGCAAATATGACCTTAGTAGTTTAGTCCCTTAAACAACAAACCAACCAACCAAACAGGTCTGACACCAAGATTGTGCCGAACTGAAGAATGCCGCGCCGACCGAAAAATGCCGCATTGCATGTTCTGAAAGAAATGCCATGCAGTACCGAATACTTCCGAGAAGGACCGAGCAAAGCCGAGGCAAAACGAACATCGGCCTGCACGTCGTGCACGCATGCAGTTTTGCGCACCGTGGCCGACTCTGCCGTGGGGGAGGTCCATTAATACAATATGTTGGGAGACACCTTGATTCTTCCAGATCACAGCACAACTGTTCAAGAATGGAATCCACTTAAACTACATTGAGAGATCACGTCATTTTGCAAGCAAGCATGGATGCCTGTTAGAGGCTGACATAGCCTCTATTAAATGATTTCCTTTTGGGAAATATATACGGTATTCCCATTTTTCTCTCTCTCTATTTTGTAATAGTTTTCTAACTACGATTTTCTGCTTTAAAGCTATGGACACTGTCTCAAACCACAAGCTGTAACTTCATTCCTAATCTCAAAACATTTCGATTGATCGATAAGATTCAAAACTTTTCTGCTGTCTCATCTGCCTATAATATTCTCTTTGGAGATAACGCGTCCCAGCTCTACAAAATCGTATCCAGGACATTATTCCAGAGAATGAATGCAATACAAATGCTCCTCCAACTTTTTGAATGATATCGTACTAAACAGAACTAAAATTAGAAATATGACAACCTTCACTGTACTTGCATCTTTTATTCTACCTAACACCCTAAATAAACATTATCTGATGGATTTTTCAACGTAACAAACCGTCAAACTAAGGGCTGCAAAGACCACAAAATTTTTAACTGAGATCTTGCACATGTAAGAAGTGTAATGCACTCATACTATCAGTCCAGCTTACTGTAAAACATAAATTTAAGCCCATATATCACTTTAATTTGATCAGGAAGGGGTTATGAATGATCTCTAATACTATCCATAATCACAGATTTAAGAACACTTATTGACGAGATGCACTTATTTGTTCGGATGTGACTGTATAATTATAAAGACACTTATTCATTAATGGGTGGTTTATCTTGTCCCTAATAAATCCAATATACCCATAGATAAAGTTAATTTTTTGTAACCTATCTTTCTTTTCTAGCAGATAGAAGTGAGTAAAACATTTAAATTTTTATAAAAATATGAAATGTATGAATATAGCTTTGCCTCGGGAAAGAGCTATAACAAATATGACAGCAATGCGGTTATGCACGTCGAAATACATTCAGATTTCTACGGTCGTGAATCACCGTAATTTAAATTCTTAAGCCATTGCACATCATCATCTGATGATGCATCAGGCAGTGGTGGGTGGCTATTGAGCAACACTTGACCGTGAAAATACTATACTGACATCTGTGTAAAAAGTGACAATGAATATTAACTCAGGTGTCATAAAAATATATGTACAGGTCCGACGTGCGGAGGATAAAATACTTAAACGACACGACGCTTTTCCAGACAGTTTCCTAACACATCTATCTGCAAAGTACAAGGTGATCAAATAGAATCAATCTGGTAGTAGCTAGAGGTGTCTACAATAACTGCAGACACCGCTATTCATGGCTAAAATGATGAGTATTCGTTAAGACAGATATTACACGAGAATGACAACACACACTGCCTAATCCATCGAGAGAGAGAACAAAAGTGAGTAACCAGAAGAGGAAGTCGCTGCTTCCTAATACATTATGTGTTTCTCGAAAATGAATGCAAAGCAGATTAGATTAGATTAGTACTTGTTCCATAGATCATGAATAGAACACTTCGTAATGATGTGGAATGTGTCAGGTTAATAAAAGGTGTCTATACAAGATATTACATTAGACAAAATATTACATAACACTCAATTTTTTTTGTGCGGGTTGGGAAATTACCCACTTACTATATCCAAAAATCATCTAATGAGTAGAAGGAGTTGCCATTAAGAAATTCTTTTAATTTCCTTTTAAATGCTATATGGCTTTCTGTCAAACTTTTGATGCTACCCTCTTCTGAGCCAAAGTTAGATTTAACCTTGAGTAGTGAAGATCATCCTTTCTCCTCGAGTTGTAGCCACGTACACTGCTATTACTTTCGAATTCGTTCGGATTGTTAATAACAAATTTCATAAGTGAATATATATATTGTGAGGCTACAGTGAAGATATCTAGCTCATTAAATAAGTGTCTGCAGGCTGATCTTGGATGAGCTCCAGCAGTTATTCTGATTACACGCTTTTGCGCAATGAACACTCTTTTACTCAATGACGAGTTGCCCCAGAATTTGATGCCATACGAAAGCAGAGAATGAAAATAGGCGTGGTAAGCTAATTTACTCAGATGTATATAGCCAAAATTTTCAATGACCCTAATAGCATAAGTAGCTGAACTCAAACGTTTCAGCAGATCCTCAGTGTGTTTTTTCCAGTTCAACCCCTCATCAATGCATACACCTAGAAATTTTAAATATTCTACCTTAGCTACCGATTTCTGATCGAAGTCTATATTTATTAATGAGGTCATTCCATTTACTGTGTGGAACTGTATATACTGTGTTTTGTCAAAGTTTAATAAGAGCCTATTTGCAGAGAAACACTTAATGATTTTCTGAAAAACATCATTTACAATTTCAGCAGTTAATTCTTGTCTGTTGGGTGTGATAGCTCTACTTGTATCATCGCCAGAAAGTAACAGCTTTGCATCTTCGTGAATACAGAATGGCAAGTCATTAATATATATTAAGAACAGCAGAGGACCCAAGACAGAACCTTGCGGCACCCCGTTCTTGATTTTTCCCCAGTTTGAGAAATCACTGGTTTTTTGCATATTATGTGAACTGTTTATTTCAACTGCCTGCACTCTTCCAGTTAGGTATGATTTAAACCATTTGAGCACTGCCCCATTCATACAACAGTACTTGAGCTTATCTAGAAGTATTCCACAATTTACACAATCAAAAGCCTTTGATAGATCACAAAAAATCCTAAGAGGTGACTTCCGGTTACTCAGAGCATTTAATATGTCATTAGTGAAAGTATATATAGCATTTTCCGTTGAAAAACCCTTCTGGAAACCAAACTGACATTTTGTTAAAACTTTATTCTTACAAAGGTGAGGTGTGAAGCTACTCTACAATACACTACTTTTTCAAAAATTTTGGATAAGGCAGTCAGAAGAGAGATTGGGCGGTAGTTGTTGACATCAGACGTATCCCCTTTTTTATGCAGTTGTTTAACAATGGCATACTTCAGTCTATCTGCGAGAATACCCTGCTTCACAGAGCCATTACATATGTGGCTAAGAATACCACTTATTTCTTGGCAACAAGCTTTTATTATCCTGCTTGAAATGCCATCAATTCCATGTGAGCTTTTATTCTTGAGAGAGTTTATTATCTTCCTAATTTCAGAAGGAGAGGTGAGTGGAATTTCAATTGTATCAAATGGGGTGAGTAAGGCCTCTTCCATTAACTGCATTGCTTCTTCTAATGAACATTTAGATCCTATTTTCTCGACAACATTTAAAAAATGATTATTCTAAATGTTTTCGACTTCCAGCTTGTTGTTTATCAAGTTTCCATTCGCTTTGATGGTGATGCTGTCAACCTGTACTCTTGGTTGTCCTGTCTCCCTTTTAATAATATTCCAAATTGTTTTGCTTTTGTTATCAGAGGTATTAATCTCAGACATGATGCACATGCTTTTGGACTTTTTACTGTAGCACAGTAGTTTTTATAATATTTGGCTGTTTCTGGGTCATTACTCTTTCTTGCTGTTAGATACAGTTCCCTTTTGTGGTTACAAGATATTTTTATTCCTTTAGTAAGCCAAGGTTTTTTGGATGGTTTCTTATAATTAGATTTAACTACTTTCTTGGGGAAACAGTTTTCAAATTCTCTTACAAGTGTATCATGAAATAAGTTATATATTAAATTAGCATCAGGTTCCTTGTACACCTCATCCCAATCTAACTGCTGAAGGTTTTCTCTGATATTTCTAATTGTTGAGACATCAATTGGACACACAACTTTGGAGGGTAGTTTTGAACTACTGAATGGAGCTATGTCATGTACTGTAACAAGCTGATCAGAAAGCCCATTCTCAACAGGACAAGAATTTATGTTTTTAAAACTATCTTGGTCTATAAAAGTGTTATCTATCAATGTGCTGCTATCCTTTACTACACGAGTTGGAAAATTAATGACAGATGTCAAATTGAAAGAACCGAGCAAGACTTCCAGGTCATTCATCCTATTAAACTCTTTCAGGGAATCAACATTGAAGTCCCTACAAATGATAATTTGCTTTCCCCTATCTCACAGATAGCACAACAAGGCACCCAAGTTTTCCAGGAATAAATGAAAGTTTCCTGAAGGGAACCTATATACTGTTACAATTATAAAAGAGCCCTCCTTCAGTTTGACAGGCACATGCTTCTATATGTTGCTCTGGACAAAACATTTTTGTATCTAAGCTTTCTACACAGTGGTAACTTTTGACATATATGGCAACTCCTCCTCCCACCTTATTCTCTCTACTCATATGTGCAGCTAGTTTATAACCACTGATATTTACCTTTCCCATATCAGACCAACGTGATGCTCAGACAGGCATAGTATATCTATTACATTATCAGATTCAATGTCATCTAAACAAACCAGGAGCTCATCTACTTTATTCTTCAATCCCGGAATATTTTGGTGAAAAATGGTAACATTATTTTTTACTTTACTACTATGAGAATCTACTTTTTTCTTTAATCCAACAATATTTTGGTTAAATATGGTAACATTACTATTCACTTTCCTGTTGTGATAATTTTGTGAGTTTTGGACCTCTTTAGCACCTGCCTGCCTGAACTTCTCATTGGACACTGATATTAGTCTAAAAAAGAGGTACATCCATGAGTACTAGTGTCCCCCCCTCTTATGGATTTCGCTAACAACCATGCCAGTTTACCCTTCCCTTTCCTATTGAGATATAGTCCATGCCCCCTATCAATAGCCACGACAGGAACCAATCCAATGTCTGACAGAGTGGCCGCCCTACGCACCTGATCCAACTCCATATTTACCCTCCTGACAGAACGTTTCAACTGGGGCTGATCATGTCGCATGAAAGCAGGCACTAGCGCACCATTGGTATGGGTCGCTGCTGAGGCTATTTTCACCAGGTCACACTCAATGATGTAGCCCTGATCCCTACAAATACTGTTTCCCACTCCACCCACTATCATCACATGATCCTGCTTTGTGAATCCCTTGCACAAGGAACCTATATCCTCTACCACCTGGCCAAGACTAGTACTTGGCTTGAAAAAGTTTGTGACCTGGTACGTGTCACCTAATTTTTCCTGCAAAATCTGGCCCACACCACTTCCATGGCTGCCACCTAGCAACGGAACTTTCCTCTCACTTTCTACTTTTTTTGAAACAGTTGGTTTCCTAGTGAGATTCTGCTGCATCTTAACTACATCTACTTCTACTGGAGCCCCTTCCTTACTTAACTGCGGTAGCAAGGCAAATCTATTGGTTGTGCCAATTCGGAAATTATCAGACACTGTCCTCTTTCTGTGGCCCCTGTTCCCAGCTACCACTTCCCACCGCTGTTTGCCCTCCTCCCCCCTTAACCTCTTCAGTTCCACCCTCGCTCTGTCCAAATCAGCCTGAAGGGCTCTAATTTTCTCCTCCTGTTCAGCTATAATCCTATCTCTTGAGCAAACCCGGCAAGAGAATGGAAGAGTCTCGTTTGCTTCCCCAATTCCCGCGCCGCTACAATTTCCCCAATGAAACCACCTGTCATAACAGCTGCATAAAACCCTTGAACTATCTTTCCTACTGCAGCTCACACACATATTATCCATGGTAGTTTGGAAATTAGTTATCAGATTTACTAAGTGATAACGATAATATATTAAATACAGATGCAAAAGGACACTAAATATGTTTTGGAAACTAATATGTAAGTAAACTATTATCAAATGCACTTAAATTTGTGGTATAACGCTAAATATGCACCATCAAAAATCAGGCCTAATCAGCCGAACGTAACCAAAACGAACTTTTTGCGATAAGTGGAAGAATACATAAATAAAAGAAAAACCTTTAATGGCAGGCTTGAAGAGCACACTAATGAATGTATTTAATTAGTTAATCTATACCAAATGTACTTAAGATTGCGGTATAAGGCTAAGTATGGACACTCGGAAAGTAAGGCAAAGCCGCGAAATGTAAACAAAACGAACTTTTCGCGATTACTGGAACAATACGCAAATAAAGAAAAACCTTTAATCGTAAGCTTGAAAGGCACCCTAATGAACGTATTTAATCAGTTAAACTACAGCAAATGCACTTCCAGTTGCGGCATTAAAGCTAAATATGCACACTTGAGAAATTAGGCCTAAGCAGCAGTAAGTAAACAAACGAACTTTCCGCGATTACTAGAACACTACGCAAATAAGAGAAAAACATTTAATGGCGAGCTTGAAGAGTACACTAAAGAATATACTTAGTTAGTTAAAAGCGTTCAACTATAACTGATCTATCACGAGAGCTCTGTCTCCGTACGTGCGGCCTTGTGCAGGGCTACCTACCTTCCAGCAGAGTTTACTTATTACGCCTAACACATACTGCCTGTGAGTTAGGACTAACATTTGTACAATCATCACTGATGTTACATGTATATTTTCTGATGTAAGAGTTTCTTACAAGTTGATGCTTCCTTCGTAACAGTAATAAATGAAATAAAATGTCTAGTTGTATGATACGCTTCATTTTCTCATGAGGTTTGGCATGATAATTCGTATTTAATAGTCTTAAGTTAATCAAATACGTGGGTAAGTCAATTATTGTCCGCAATTTACTAACTTTTTTTTATCTTGGTAGTACTGACGTTTTACGTTGATGACGCATTCTTTGTTTATTTGTTGTTATATCTTTGCAATTTTCATGCTGCCTGGTTAGTTTCGTTATCGCTGCAGTGCTGTTAATCATGGCTGCTCCGCTGTCTATTTGCACCAAAGAAGAGAAACGTTCAGTGATCCGTTTCTTATGGCCGGAAGGCGTATCAGGAGCCGAAATTCATTGAAGACTTTCAGTACAGTACGGGAACAGTGTTTTGCCACAACTGAGTGTCTGCGAATGGATTGAAAAATTCCGAAATGGTCGTACAAGTCGCACGCTGAAGGGATCCGGACGACCGTTTACCGCTACAAATGAAGAAACCATTGAGCGTTCAAGTGAAATGATTCTCTTAGATAGACAATTAACTATTGATGAAGTGCCACGTTTAATAAAGTTTGTGCAAGATGGGTCCCAAAAGAACTCACACCGTTGCATAAACAAACTCGCTTGGACATCTGCGATAAACATTTGGATCACTATGGCAACGAAGAGGACTTCTTAGTCAGGATCATTACTGGTGAAGAAACATGGATCCGTTATTACGAGCCGGAAAGTAAACAGCAGAGTATGGAACGGAAACATCCAAATCCGCAGTGCAAGAAAAAGTTCAAGACCCAACCGCCCGCAGGAAAACTGATGCTTACGGTTTTTTGGGACGCACAAGGTCCAGTACAGGAACTTTATGGCGAAAGGGGCACAACAATAAACAGTGTATGTTACAGTGAGATGCTTACTGCCAGGCTAAAGGGTAATTTCCAAGAATGATTGCCCATCGAAGTTGCTGGGTCCAAACGATACATATAGAACGTGCGATCGTAAATCGATCATGCACCTCCGGTGGCAGGCGTTGTGATAAATTATTTGTGATCGTCATTTTTATCTGTTTTCCATCGCTCCCTTAGTTGCTCTAAATTACATACCATCGCGAATTATTTGTGAGTTGCTACGGAAACCCAGACGACTTCTGTCGTTTGTGAGTGGGATGTCTGGTGTTCTTGACGTTTCTTCAGCGGATTCTCTCACATGGGAGAGTCTAATACCATGTTTACCCAGCGTAGAAAATTTTTCGACTTTCTGTGGCAAATATGGAGTACTACCGGACGATGAAAGAAGGGACTATGTAGATTGTGGAGGTGCGAACTGTGTAAAACTTCGTAAGAACAGTTTCGATGCTGAAATACCGTTACACTTTCATTCCGGACAGTGCGGAAAACGAACGAGTATCAGGAAGAATACATGGTTCGACTCTTCCAAATTGTCCATCAAGACCACCGTAATGGACTTTCATATGACGGCAACACCGACGACGATTAAGGTAAGCCACCTCCTTTGCAGTGACAAGTATTTTTGTAACGCTCTTCTATTGTCGTTACTGTGGTGACAAACGTAAACACTCTCCGTTTTTTTAATTGGATTCTAGCATACAACTTTTTAGTCATCACAAATGAATGTACTGACACACATAACAAGGTATCATTTTTTCTTCGTCATACATGCTGGTTAGGACATATATTCATATGTTTTCAGATCAGTAAACATACTCATAACGCCCGCCACCAGAGTCGCATGATCGATTTACGATCTCACATTCGATATGTATCCCGCGACTTCGATAGGCGATCATTCTTCAGGCAGCAAGTGGTGTAGAAAGTACTGGTGGCAGCAGTTTCATAACATGTACAGGGTGAATCACCTAAAATTTGCACCGCAAATTTCGCGGAAGTGGGAAGTGCTGTTGATGTGTGGTTTTCACAGAATGGATCGATTGTCAGGGGCTCGTACTGATAACCAATAAAAAGATTGTAATAATCCCTATAAAGTGAATTTATAGAGCAAACATACTCTTTTATATATGTAACGATGCCTAATAATATTAACAAACTAAAAGGAGGCAATTTTGAATGTCATTGGCATTTGTCGCAGGGTTCTAGCGAGAGTCGTTTAGGGATATCGTATTTTGAAAAGTTCCCACACCGACACCTGTTTGTATCATTCAACCTCCGTAGTTGGTAGATACAACGTTATCTTTGCTTGCAGCATGCTTGTGTGTTCCTTGCATGCATTGCCACTTGCTAGCCAGTTGGTGTGTGACAGTCCAAGCACTAGGTGGTGAGTAGACGCTGATTTACCAAGCACATTTACCAATGATGCCCCCAAAAATATGTTTCACCAAATGCGTAAGTTGTTAACAGTGGCTCTAGCTATTGTGTTGCCTTCTCAGTTACACTTCATTCTTTTATGTCCGTGTGATCAACTCTACCGAAAGTAAAGACGTCATTCGAAGTCTCCGGTGCCCTACGTCATGACGAATGCCTAAATCCAGTCCTGATGGAAAGGTGTCCTCAAACGCTAAACTATCAACAGTGGCTCTAGCTGTTGTGTTTTAAATTACACTTGGTTCTTTGAAGTCTGTGTGATCAAGTCTTACGGTTTTCAAGTTGTTGGCGAAGTAAGCCTATTTACTTGGCCAACAACAAAGGAGAAAGCATAACAACTTCTGAACTGTACGTTACACACAAAAATCGTGATACAGATTCATTTCCGTTCGAAAATGCATAACAAACAGACAAAATAAATTACGTTTAGCATGTCTGCAGATGACAAGTTGTATATTGCGTATCAGAGTAGCTACGAAAATAAATGGACAATAACATCATGTAAGTTATGTTAAATAATGCTGACATCCACTTTTCGCCACTTTAGCTACAAATGGAACTCTGGCATAATGTTTTAAACGACACAACTGTTAATTTGTAACAACAATCTTACAGTTAAAAATAAATTGAATAAATTTAAATTTAATAAAAATTAAACCCACTGACGAAAGGACAAAAGTGCTGAAACATGTATGGGTGAAACAACAAAAAAGGTGTCTTGCTTAAGGCGGAACATCTCATCCCATTTTCGTAGAAAACACGGACACAACAAGAAGAACTGCACCACAAGATGATTATTTCTTATTTATGTCTTTTTCTTCCTCTAAAGTTCCTCCGCGCGTCGGAAATGGAACATTTGTTCTATTATTGTGTTACTGATGACTATTCATCCTTATGAAATATTTTCCTAGGAAGGTCATCGTTTTTGCTTTAGTTGTTGACATCTTAAGGTTATAATTTATTCTTATGTTGCTTAATCTTTGCACCGATATTTGTAGCTTTTCTCCTCTGTCCTGTATGATAACCTGTTCGTCAGCAAAAAGCATTGTACACTATGTGACAAAAAGTATACGGACACTCCCAAAAACATACGTTTTTCATATTAAGTGCATTGTGCTGCCGCATACTGCGGTACTTCATTTCAGCGACCTCAGTAGTTATTAGACATCATGAGAGCAGAATGGGGCGCTCCGTGGAACTCACGGACTCCGAACGTGGTCAGGTGATTGGATGTCACTTGTGTCACACGCCTGTATGCGAGATTTCCACGCTCCTAAACATCCCTAGGTCTACGGTTTCCGATGTGATAGTGAAGTGAAAACGTGAAAGAACACGTACAGCACAAAAGCGTAAAGGCCGACCTCGCCTGTTGACTGACAGAGATCGCCGACCAGTTGAAGAGGGTCGTAATGTGTAATACGCAGGCATCTATCCAGACTATTACACAGGAATTCGAAACTGCATCAGGATCCACTGCAAGTACTTGTGTTGAATGAAAAGTAATGCCTCCACCTTCATTAATATTGTTTGGATGGTAATATTTTAATAAATCAAACGCAGAAATAATCCTTAGAATGTGATCTTTAATTACCAATATCCACTTTTCCTCAAAATCACCAGCCAATTGGATACGTTCCTGCCTACGATGAACCAGTTTTCTGAAGCCGTCACGGAAGAAGTCGACACTCTTATTTCCGCAACCGCAGTCTCACAGTTCTCTCAGCGTCTTCATCAGAAGCATAATGATGTCCCCACAGATCGTCTTTCACTATCGGGAACAGATGGAAGTCATACGGTTCTAGCTCTGGGCTGTATGGAGGATGCCGTACGGTGGTGAGATTCAGCTTCTGAAGTTCTGCTATGGCGGCACAAGTACTCATCGTGCACAGATCTTCCGAAATCCAAGCAAAGCAATAATGTGACCCACACGTTCTTGTGAGATGCCGATTGTGCTTGCAGTTTCTCTCTGAGTGATACGACGATCGTCCTGAAGCAATCTGTCAACATTCTGCTTGTGAAACTCGGTGTTTTCTGTCACTGTTCGTCCAACTTTTTGTTTGTCACGCAAGTCAGATGCTCCTGCCGCAACATCTTTAAACTTACTCGCCCACCGACGCACAGTACTCACATCAACACTATCATCACAATCTGCTTTCGTTCTCTGATGAATCTCCTTTGCGGTGACTCCTTCTGCTGTCAAGAATTCAATGACTGCACGTTGCTTAAATCGCACTGACCGAACGTCTGGGTTCCATACTTTTCAATGTACAATAAGCGTTCAATGCTAACGCTTCCTGCCAACTCGAGCTGTAGAGAAGAGGCTACGGAACAGGCCAGTACCTACCGCATAGCAATAATGCCAACTGTTGAAGAGTTAGGAAGGTGGAGGCATTACTTTTCAGCCAACCCTCGTTCTATGAGAGGCGGGAGGTGAGAAAAATTAGATTTCGTGGTCGAGCGGCTGCTCATAAGCCACACATCACGCCGCTAAATGGCAAACGACGCCTCGCTTGGTGTAGGGAGAGTAAACATTGGACGATAGAACAATGGAAAAACGTTGTTTGGAGTGACGAATCACGATACACAATTTGGCGATATGATGGCAGGGTGTAGGTATGGCGAATGCCCGGTGAACGTCCTCTGCCAGCGTGTGTACTGCCACCAGTAAAGTTCGGAGGCGGTGGTGTTATGGTGTGGTCATGTTTTTCATCGAGGGGATTGCATACCTTGTTGTTTTGCGTCGCATTATCGCAGCACAGGCCTACATTGATGTTTTAAGCAACTTCTTGCTTCCCTACTGTTGAAGAGCAGTTCGGGGATGGCGATTGCATCTTTCAACACGTCAAGCACCTGTTCATAATGCACGGCCTGTGGCAAAGTTGTTACACGATAATAACATCCCTGTAAAGGGCTGGCCCGAACAGAGTCCTGACCTGAATCCTATAGAACACCGACCGACATCGATACCTCTCCCCCGTACAGCACTCCGTGAAGAATGGGCTGCCATACCCCTTCCAGCACCTGATAGAACGTATGCCTGCGAGAGTTCAAATGGTTCAAATGGCTCTGCGCACTATGGAACTTAACTGCTGAGGTCATCAGTCCCCTAGAACTTAGAACTACTTAAACCTAACTAACCTAAGGGCATCACACACATCCATGCCCAAGGCAGGATTCGAACCTGCGACGCTAGCGGTCGCGCGGCTCTGGACTGTAGCGCCTAGAACCGCTCGGCCACTCCGGCCGGCCCTGCGAGAGTGGAAGCTGTCATCAAGGTTAAGGGTGGGCCAACACCATATTGAATTCCAGCATTGCCGATGGTGGGCGCCACGAACACTGAAGTCACTTTCAGCCAGGCGTCCCTATACTATTGATCACATAGTGTATTTGAAAACATATCTGCGCCAATTCTTTTACCTTGAGGTAATCTGCCCTTCCTCCATTTCCTGCGCAGGTGGTCGATGTAATGTTGGACAGTGAAGGTGACACTACAGCCTTACCTTACTCCCTGGTTTCTCTCCATACCTGGCCTCAGTTCTGTACCAGTACCTATTCACATTTTTGTGTTTTATGCAATATTTGGTATACTTTTGTCAGGCGCTGCGAGAACCTCTTTTTTTCAGTTATTGAAAGTAATCAGTAGCAGTACTGGAGACTACAATATATCGTGAAACAAAATGCAATATTGTGATAACAGTGTGTAGCATACAGTTTTGTCAGTCACATCTCACGATGAAACTGATTATAATATGAATGTGGACTCTGCCAAAACAATCCATGTTCTACATGGACTATCAGTCTTCCGAGGTGGACGTGTGGATTTTGCATTGACTGATGTCTCTGTCGACGCTGGTCAAGCTTGGCTGACTGTCACTATTGCTCGTATCGACTCTGCACTTCGCACTTTGGCAACGAATTTGGAGAATTCCCCCCCCCCCCCTCCCCCCTCCCCTGATGTAATCGATTACCGCACACAGTGCCAGAAGAGGCATGTCCTTATCTGGTCTCATCCTAAGATCTCTTACATTAATGACTTGTTTTCAACTGTAGCTGGATAATCACAAGTTTGGTTCGTGCATCACACAAGCAATTTCGATAAGCTATATCTTGTAATAATTAGAGCAATGTCCGCCCCTGGTAGCTGAATGGTCAGCGTGACGGAATGTCATACCTAATGGCCCGGGTTCGATTCCCGGCTGGATCGGAGATTTTCTGCGCTCAGGGACTGGATGTTGTGTTGTCCTGATCATCCTCATTTCATCCCCATCTGATCATCCTCATTTCATCCCCATCGACACGCAACTCGCCGAAGTGGCGACAACAAAAAGACTTGCACCTGGCGGACGGTCTACCCGAAGGGAGGCCCTAGCCACACGACATTTCCATTAGAGCACGGTCCACAGTCAGTCCCTTGTTTGCTCTTCGAACTTTCGGTGCATTATACAGATTCTTTTGCTATATTAATATTTTCACTCAATAATTCTTTACATAAGAGAAAGTAGAAGACATCCATCAATCGACTCAGTATCTGGCTCGTCACTGAAAATTTTTTTCTACTCACGTTTGGTAGTTTATAGACACTCCCAGCTCCTCCATTAAATCCATCTTTGTTGTTCGTGGAAGGGTGTATCTTACGACCTTCCTCTGTAATTTTGAGGCGGTTCAGTCTGGAACCGCGTGCCGCTACGGCCGCAGGTTCGAATCCTGCCTCGAGCATGGATGTGTGTGATGTCCTTAGGTTAGTTAGGTTTAACTAGTTCTAAGTTCTAGGGGACTGATGACCTCAGATGTTAAGTCCTATAGTGCTTAGAGCCATTTGAACCATTTTTTTGTAATTTTTAATGGGTATCCAGTGCTCTTTATGTGTTTTTCTACGGCTGATTTTGTGAAGTGGTTGTGTCTGTGAACAGCTGACATGATCAGTATATGTAACATGAAAGTTCCTATTAGGCTGTCGTATGCAGTAGCTTGTATAAGTTTTGTATGTGTTTTTGTATATTCCTGAATCTGAGAATTTATCTGCCCTCTTTAAGAACCGAGCTACCTTCTGTTATTGTTCGTTGCTAACAGAGAAAGCTACTTTCACGTCATGTAATCTAAATGTATTTGCTATTTTTTTGGAAAACGTGACATGCAAAAGGTATGCTGGCCACTTTTCATTGCGTTATTTATTTCCTCCATTGAGCCTGGTATTCTTTCCTTTTTGCTGTTTCTTTCTGTATTTTGTCTATCGCCGAGCTGTGGAAGTCATTAGCTAATGTATTTTGCTTCACGATGCCCAGTTCCTTCTCGTTGTTCTCTTTGCTCAGATGCTTGTTTGCTTTGTGTACCATCGATTCGTATTCAGCCTTCAGGTGTTCGCCTGGTTGGCATGATGTGACTTGATATGTCCTGCTGGAAGTTTTATAGAGTAATTTGAAATTTTTCTTGTTGCCGTTATATTCTACGCTTAATATAGGAAATTAATGCTACAATTTTTCTGGTATGAAGCTGTAAATCCTGGTTTCTTGTGTACATTATTAAACATACATATTATGTTAGTGGTGTCATTAGTGTCATTTTTCATTAAAATTAAGGTATTATCAACATGCCTTCTGTAGTGTACTATGTTTTCTAAGCAGGGTTCTGGCTGATGAATATTTTCGATTTTTTATGCTTACTGAAATTATGATAATGAAATTAATGATGCTATGACCTAACTGTGATGTTCATGGGTCATGAAACTCATCGTGTTCATGATGACGGTGGAATGGTGAGTAAAATTATGGCACCCTGCGCAACTGTAGGTAGGGGTTAAGTCATTGATGGACAAAAAGGGGAAAGGAGAAAAGCGGAAGGATATTGTGTGTGGAACATTGTGACTAGGGCGGAAAGAATGGTGTATCTTGGGATGGATGTCGTGGTTGAGTAGTGGGAGTAGTTAAAGTTCCTGACAAGTACAGTGAATTGAAGGCTAGATATGGATGAAGTGGAACAGCGGGGTAAATTCATTGGTGATTAGAAAATAGAATATCGGGTACCAGCACTGGGTTTTGCTGCATGTGTATTGAATCTGAAGGTGCTCCAAGAACAAAACGTGTGAATTAGTACAGGACGGGAGTTGCGGAGAGTAGGAGGACGTCGAAGCGATGCAGAGTGCATGTCTTTGAACGATATCAAGGGCGTCGCAGAATTTAGGGGAGGCAGAAATTCTGGTACTTCTGACATATTTTTGTAAGGGCAGGATGATGGACTTATAGGTGAGGGTAATGGCAGAAGGATTCAAATCCCGGGTGCGGCCTCTCATCAGTAATCGGTTTTGGACTTCAGTGTTCGATGACAAGAAGATGAGCATTCCATGTTAGATTTCTGTCAAGAGTTAGTCCTAAATTTTATTGTTTTAGTCGGAGACATGGGTAGGTTGTATATGGGCGTGTGGATATCTGGACGACGACGAAGGCTATGTCTGTGCTATTTTTGTATATGAAGTGCCTCCGGGCTGTGCCCGTCTGACTTCAGAAAGTGATAGGGGATTTCGTGAAGATGAATTGGGGTTGCGTGCGTGTTTCCAGTGTGTAAGCTTGTCCTTAGTGTTTTGTGTATGTGTTATTGGGCCTTAAAGTGGCGCATAAGGGTTAATTTAGGGCCTTCATGAGTACCTTGTGGTAGTTCTTGTTCTAAATCTTGAATAAGAATGTGGGGCAAGATTTGTGTTCTTTGGTAAAATTTTGTAGATTTATCCTGATTAAGTAGTAGATGGTGGGTTGACCTAAAAGGTCTGTCATATGAGTTTGGGACATATCTGCCAAGAAAAGAGCTCAGGTTTGGTTTGTTGCAGTACTGAGATGTCTGTTACGCGTCGATCAATCCCGAGGCCTAGATATGTGACAGAGTTTCTCCAAATCAATTCCCTGCCATCAGTGACGATTGACAGTCAGGAAGCTTGATTATGGGAGTTTGTGGGGTTGATATTCACCTTCCATAAATCACACCACAGTGTAATCTAGTACGGGTGGTGCTGAAATTTGCCATGTATTTAGAGGACGCTGCGATTATTTTTGTAAATGGTAGTGTCATCGGCTTAGGGAGCAATCTCTCCGCCGATATGCTTATGAATGTCACTCGTGTACAGGGTACAGAGGACGAGACCTAAAACCGAACCTTGCGCGACACCTCGCGCAAACTGCCGTTGTCTGGCTGGACTTCGCTCCTCTCCTATCGAATAACTGTCGTCCTGTAAGGAAGGTGTCAATGATCCACATTATGTGGTCTGGGTACACTATATGGTCTAGCTTGTAAATTAAACCAGCTTGCGAGACGCTGTCAAATGCCTTCTCAATGTACTATTGCTTCTCTCCTTGCCCTGCCCAGACAAATGTGTTCTACTAAGCTGAGGGATTGCTGGGTGGTGGAATGCGCAGCGCAGAAAACGCGTGGGTTTTTTGTTAGGTGAGGATAGGGTGATGTGGGTTGTTTTCTCTGGTGAGAACTTTCCGCTGTCGAGTTATTTTCCAGATTTTACGTCTGCATAAGTCGGTTTCGGCGGATCTTAGCTTTTGCTGCCAGCAGCGGCTCCTGAGCGCTTGTAATCGTTGTTTCACCTAGTCCTCTAGGCTTCATAACAGGTGGCGGTTGGCTGGGTCGCGACAGCGTTGCCACAACCTACGCCTCCTGCATTTAGCGACTGTCAGGTCCCAGATATCATGGGGCTGAAACCTGGAGTCAGGATCAGTGGTAACCCTGACGCTAAAACGAGCACAGGCGTGGAGGATACCAGTGAATTGTTCAATGGATTCGTCTACTTCCCCTTCTGTCTGTGCCCGAGGGAGGACTCGAACCTCCGCCGGGAACAGCCGCACAGTCCATGACTGGATCGCCTTAGACCGCGCGGCTAATCACGCGCTGTCTTCTCTTAACAGACAATTATATCTATCCCAGTTTATTATCGCTTGTGTGCTTGCCATCCCCCGCACCATCGTCTTCGACACAGGCGAGATCTAGCACGACGTAACCGTGGTCGGAGTCCCCACCGAGTAGTGCACTGGGGCCGACGCATCGAGATTCACGTTTTTGGCAACAAAAATTTCTATTTTGTCTCAATTTTTTTCGTGTCTCCAGGAATGTGCGTGGGATCGTCAGGGACGAAGACACTAAGGGTGGCACGCGCCTCTCAACGAATCCTTGCAAAACCTGTCACTTGCGTTCTCCACTTGCCAGTCCCAGTGTTTCTAATTTAGGTTCCTTCCCAACATACATGAGTGGCAGTCCTTAGCAGAGCCTGAAGGTGTTGAACAGAGATACGTGAAGCGAAGGGGAGATATGTGAAGTAGCAGCCTTCACACTCATGTGTTTGCGGAAGATCCAAGGAGCGGAAGCACCCTCTGCCTTTGACCATTTCCGTTGTTCCGCAGCCTGGGAGGTCCACGCGGTCGTATCGGTGGATGGCGGGGTCTCTGGCGGCGAATCGGTCTTCAGGCTTTAGATGCGTTTCCGCCAGACACACAATATCAAATATCAATGGCGTGCTGGTATAGAAAGTCTTCGAAAATAGTTTTTTCTGGTTTTAACGCGATTGGTGAACCAGATTAACATCTTGAGTCTGTTGGACCTACGGAGATCCATCAAAAGATGATGGTAATGACACTGATCCTTCTGCAATAATAATGACTTTAGTCAGGGCATCGGGCGCAGAACGAAACATTGCCAAGGTGTCCTTAAATGTGGGGATATGCGCACAAAGACTTATTCCGGCAGACAGCTGCCACAGCTCTCTTAACTCGTCGGGTAACGTACCCAGTTGAGCATTCTCCGCGTCCACGTGTGGGCAAGAGCTGCTGTGGCGGGGCGTGCGGCTGCCAGACGGCAGCGGCCGTCGGTGCTCGTGGTGGGGGAAGTGCAGGGAACGAAGTAGGCCCCTGCACCAGCGTTTCCACTTTGGTGAAAAAATTCCTTTTTAACGTAAATTACAAGGATCAGAGAGGAAAAAAAGGGAAACAGCTGATTTTTTTTGGGGGGGGGGGGAGGAAGGATAGGATGTATCCCTCTGTGCTGAACGTCGTGCCACAGCATACAGTCTAATACAGTTTTTATTTATTTCTTAATCTACAAATTATCGATCTGTTTAACTGAAAAGAAATGTAAGAGTGGTAGCTAAATTACTTGTCAATACTATATGTATTATAGTCAACAATGCAGTTTCCAGTTATGTAATAGAATGGAAGAGCGGCCTGAATAGTTGATAGTGAGTCCATCAACATAGTTCCGGTCGGTACTAGTCGCTGTCCATAACAATAGTTCCTTATTCCACTGCTGCCAATCTTTGCGACACCAAGTATTTCAGTTTTCGGTCTAACTGTAGCATGAAAAATAAGTTTTAGGTTTTGTACCAGATTCTTCTCTGGCACCGACACTTTGCCTTGAATGACAGGGTGCTTCTTCCTTCCTCCTCACAAAACCACTCGAGGTGACCTATTATTGTGGATGTAGTCGTATCGTCCAGTTCGAATTTTATTCCTCCGTCTTCAAAGACTGCCACCTATAGTTTTCCCTCGCTCAATATACCATATCGTGCCCTGTCGAGTTGGAACACTGGGGGGTTAACTGTCATCTGGTCGCGACTGTTGACAGAATTTGGGGCCTGTTAGCAGTGGCCAACACACACACACACACACACACACACACACACACACACACACAAACGCGCGCGCGCGCTCGCGCGTACGCGTGCTGAGAATATTCCGGGGGACTTCTTTCCCCTCAAGCTATAAGGGCCAATATTAATATTTAATTGTATGTATTTTAAATAGAGAATTTAATAAACAGGAGACTGCAGAGTACAGTGACACACACACTTGAACCCCCACTGCTCCTCTGCAAGAATGAGTACTGCTGTAAATTAGTAACAAAGTTTCTGTAGAGGTAGCATCAGTGGCCGTGTAATTGTCGTATATGATTGCTTCTTTTGTGAATTACACGGATGCTGTGAACTTGTAATTCTGCGTCTGGATTTTACTTCTTTACAAGGTAGACCCATGCACACGTAAAATGTTATTATATCTAAATCCTTAGCTACTGGTTAAAATTAGAACGGATCTGCCAAGTTCCGCTACACGGACTGCGACAATTGTATTTTCGCGATAGATAAAAATCAATTTTTAGAAACATTTACAAATTAAAAGCCTGATAGTTATATGTAATTTAGCAAACATGAAGTGCGACGCTCCTCCTCCCCCGATAAATTTAGTGCACCTGACGCCCGTCTATGCAGCATTAGTTATGTTGATCGACAAGAACCAGATAAATTGCCTGCTAAAACCTTTGAAATGGTTTTGTTTTTTATCCCTCAAATTATTCCGAAGCTAGCGTTTAATGTAAACGCTAATCTGTCAGCTAAGTAGAGCATTAAGCTCTGCGTCTCTTCAGAACCAACGCTTTTCGTTACTCATCAAGTGATCATATTGAAAAACTGTTTCAGAGAACCTCGGTGTCTACAGTTTTCGGCAACTCTTCGCAATCGATTGCTATAATAGTATATTTCGTACTAGACAGGTAGTTCCCTATTAAATTTAGTGCCATTTGGCACGATTTGTAACATTTCGATTATCTTCTGTTGTCAATTGCTGTCACCCTGTACAACCTAATGGAAATGGCTCTTCAGTAATCATTTTCCCGTTACTCATTGCATTGTATTCAACAGTGTCAATTTCATTTCACGATCTGTGTAACCAATAAATGCCGATTTTGTAGAAAACGTTTCTATAATGTGCTTCCACGAGCCCTTGTGACATCCGTGTCTACTACATCTGCTTATCTCTACGACGCGGGCACACTCCTGGTGTGGCAGCAAGCAGGTAAACGCTTCTCCGGACCTCTTAAAGCGCCAACACTTGTTGTCTAATACCAACTATACAGTCTAGTTGGCGTTACTGGCATGTTTCAAAATGGCAGGAGAGACGTGGTAATAGATTTAAGAGGCAAAAATATGGTTCAGTAACGATTTCTCACAGCTTGTGCCGCCCTCTCCTCCCCTTTTTCCTTTTAAATGACGTGCTCTACTCAGTCCTTAACAGAGAGTGGTGCAAATCGGTATTTTAGGAGTTCAGATTCATAGAGTGGTTCGAGCTCATTCCTTGCAGCGGTATAAAGGATAACCTTCATTTTGTTAGTGTAGTTCCCATAATTACAAAAAAAAAAAAAATGCAAAGCAGACTAATCTAAAAAAGACTACAGTTAACGTGGAAGCAATGGAAAATTAGTTTTACATGAACATGTTTTAAGTATTTTTGGAACATTACCAGTATTCCCCGGAAATATTAGTTTATTTCGTTTTTTTACGGTTACAGTCTGTAAACATCAGAGTGAGCTTCAGTGCACTCTTTAAGTGGCTCAGTGGTTTGAAGATGATTCTTGCGAGGAAGGAAATATTTTTGAAGATGCAAGTAGTGAATCAGCCAATGAACCTGCAGATGTGAATATTGAGGCATATGACAGTCCTTCCGATAATATTACTTCATCAGAGTCTGAAAATGAAGAACCACCACAAAAGGTATAGAAGACCACACATACATTAGTCGGAATGGAACGATTTGGAAATTAGATCCTCCTGCAACTTTTCGTACGCCTGCTCGTAATATCGTAAAGAAGTCCGTGGTTTGAAAACCTGTAAACCTAAGGATGCCTGGGACTATTTCATCTCCAAGGAAATACTAGAGGAAATCATCAACTGCACAAATATTGAAGGCAGAAGATTGGCTGCTTTACGTGGTAAAACGTGAAAAAAAAGCGGAAAAACGTATCGCTTGCTGAAATGGAGGGTTTTCTTGGTCTTTTACTGATTTCTGGTGTTCAGAAGAGTTGGGATGTCCCTATTAGAGAATTATTCTTGGATGAAAAGGCTAATCCTACATATAAGGCAACTATGTCAGTAAATAGATTCGAGGATACATGCAGAATGATTAGATTTGATGACAGGCGTACCCGTGAAGCTCGATCTGCAGATGACAAACTTGCAGCTGTTCACTATGTATGGGAACTATTCCTTGACAAGTGTAGAAATAGAATGATTCCTAATAATTCGCTCACAGTTGACGAACAGCTAGTCCCATTCCGTGGAAGATGCAGCTTCACCCACTATATGCCCTCTAAACCAGCCAAGTGTGGCATAAAAATATTTTGGTTATGTGATGCTACATCTGCATATGCTTCAGACAGAATTGTTTACACGGGAAGGAAGCCCAGTCAAACTATTCAGAAAAATCTTGAATTGAATGTGGTGAAAGATCTTCTTAAAGGCATTGAAGGATCATCAAAAAATATTACTGTTGACAACTTCTTTACTAGTGTGCAGCTGGCAGAAGAGATGCTTCAGTAGCAAATTACAGTGCTGGGAACAATCAAACAAAATAAACCAGAAATTCCTAATGAGATGAAATCATCTGCCTCAAGAGCGTTTCATTCCTCTTTCGTTGCATTTAGAGGTGACATTACAATGGTGACTTATGTTCCCAAAAATAAAATGTCTGTAGTTCTCATTCAAAAAAGAAACCAGATATAATAAAGTTCTACAACTCTACGAAGGGTGGAGTAGATCAAATGGGCCGGAAAATTCGTTATTACACTTGCAAGAGTCAAAGAAGATGGCCATTTGCGTTATGGATGAGTATGATGGACGTCGCAGCAATGAACGGTGAAATTTTATTTTCCACCCAACATCTGACATACCATAGTGAAAGAAGTGATAAAAGGCGTTTGTTCCTAAGAGATTTAGCAGAGGAAATGGTAAGACCACTAATGGAACTTCGTATTCAGATCCCTAACCTTCCAAAGGAAATCGTTAATGCCATGCAAAGATGTGGTGTTCAAAAAGATGTCATATTGCCGAACCAACTACCTGTTTCAGGAAAAAGAAGAATATGCCATTATTGTCCATATAATAAACACAGGGAAAGTGCTACAACATGCATTAAGTGTAAAACCAACATTTGTAAGGAACATAGTGGCGTTCTTTGTGCTTCTTGTTTGTCACATGTTAAAAACTAAGAAAAATGCAATTTTATGTGAACAATGAATAATAGCTTTTTGTCAAAATATTGCCTATATACATAATATTGTGAATAATGAGTATGTTTTAACTGAAGAAATTGGTTGTAAAAAAATGTTATAAAATGTAAACCGCAACTTATAAGTGAATTAATAAAATCATTTGTATATGTTGTATGTAAATGGATGTAACTAATAAAAATTCACCCTTGAGAGTTTTTTAAAAAATTAATAAAATGTTAATCAGGCCCACCAGATCCTGTTAATGTATCTTAGGAATCTTTCAATATGACAATAAATTTGAGAGAAATAAATTTAACTCCAAAGAATGATTATATGAAAAGAGGAAAATTTTAAATTATGGCAGGGCCTTGGAGGCCCTGCAAATGCATTCATGTGTGTTTTTGGCATCATGCATCCTATGGTTAAAGAGAGGAAAGGGAAAAGTACAATTATTCTGTAAGATTAGTGTCAAATAAATGTTTCAAAATATAATAATAATAATCGTTATATATACAAAAAGTCTAAATTATTAAGAATATTTTCTTAATTGCCAACAGTTATTAAAAAAAGCTATTGTGTGCCCATTTAGGTTTGTCACGTCAGACACAGAAGTCTACAACACGGATGGGGGAAAAAATCGCGATATCCTCAAAAATGACTGCTCCTTCAGTAAACCGTCAACAGACAGAATTATGCTAACAGAATATAAGGAAAAGACGTTCTAAAATGAATGGCTTCTCCTTCCAGAGTTTAGGGGTTGGCTTATACGGTCGGGTGACCAAGGAATATACAAAATGTTCAATGCGCTCCTTAAAGCAGGAAGATGCGAGCTTCTCGAGCACGAAAATGGAAACGGCCGTATAAATAGACTACAGAATTATATTAGGAGCGAAAAATCCGCCAAGTTTATGACCAGCTTTACCAATGTAAGCAAAAAGAAGAATGAGGTGGAAGCTGCTATTTGTGCACTTCACGTGGAAAACTATTCACCATTGGCAAGTGTTAAAAATTTTACCTTTCATAAAAGCTCTTTCTGATAAGGGTACACGGTCTCAAATTGACTTATCGATACAAAAAGCAACTAATATTGTTAGGGTGAGCTTGTGGAGCTATTTTTCTTTCCTTTAAGGGCATGATTCAGAAAAACACCACTTTTCAATTTTCATTGACGAGACCACAGAAACTTCATGTGAGAAACAACTTGATGTAATGATATACTATTTTAAATACGACAGTTTCGAATAATGTACAGATGTTATTGATATCGTCGCATGCCCTGACTGCGCTGTGCATAGCATTTATGAAAGATTGTTTTACTGTCCTTGAAGACAACCAAATTAAAATGGATTGTTTTCTGTTCAGACGCAAGAAACAGCATGATAGGTAAACATAATTCAGTTTCACCATTTATGAGTGTTTCCACTTGATTCATTGGCACTCTTGCAATGCATGCAAGAAAATGCCTCATTCCTTGGTAGACTTACGTCGGATCATTTACAACCATTTTTCAAGGAGTTGTAAAAAAGCTTTACAAAGAGTTTCAACACTTCTACCATCTTCAACCACCAAATTTTTTAAATCTTACCACACACTGGCTATTCCTTCAAAACTGTACCCACAGAATTTGGGAACAGTGGGATGACTTGTTAATGTATTGGAGTATTCTTGTTTTGGAAGTCCCAACTCATGCTAATGACAATGTTTCAAAAACCTCTACCAAAGGGTCCCATGTATTTTCTGGAGTACGTTTTGACCTTTCATATGAATTGCATACAATTTTCGATTTGTAGAGACCACATTTTTATTTATTACGAGATGAATTTGAAGAGCTTTGCAATAATTTAATACGGAATTTCGTGTTTGTGGAATACGTTAGCAAAAGTAATGGACTTAATATTGTCATATCTTCAGAAAGACCTGTTTCCACTAGACAAAGTTTACCTTGAACCTGACGCTAACGAATACAGCCAAACATTGATAATCATTCAGGGGATTGCATTAAAACTGTCAGGGAGTCAGCTATGGGATTTTACAACAAAGTTTTAACGCAAATAAAAATCAGATTTTCTCTTGAAGAGGACATTTACTATGATTCGGCTTTATTAAAGCCAAAAAATATGCTTGACCGTGTCTCAGACTCTTTAGTTACTACAGGGCGTCAGTGCAGATTAAAGGACCAGGAGGTCAATTTCAAGCGTTGGGATAAAGAGTGAATAAGTTTACGCCTAGAAAATATGAATATGGGATAGGCAAAAAAAAGTATGAAAATGTCATGAAACTATTTTTTTTCCTTTTTCGAATGGTTTAACTGAAAGATTGTCTAGCACTCTAGGAAATATCAAGAATAATAGTCGAAACAGGCTTCATGCACAAACTCTTGTCTGGAGTAATATGCAGCAAAGAAGGTTTAAAAAAGGACAAAAACAACCTCTTTACATATTGTATCTGGAAAATATCAGAAATTATATTTTGTTTCGTCGCACAGTGCAGAGCAGTCAAAACTTTCGAGAATTTCACAAGATGGTCAACAACTTTTTCAGGAAGTTTAACGACTCTGCAACTTTGTCTTTTATTCTAATCTGTTTCATATGGTTGTGAAGGCATTTTCTGAAGCATTACGTGCTTTCTCGGCCCTCATTTTTGTTTATAGTAAGTTGAACCAAAAAAAAAAACACAGTACATCATTAAAATTTATTCTTTTCTGTTCATAGTCAGATAAATTTAAAGTCAATTTGTTTTTATTAAGATTTTAAATGTTTTGCAGAGTTAAAATTTATTTCAGTATTCATTTTCTAGTTTGAAAGTGCTATTTGCTTTTCTATTAATACTACTTAGTCATTTTCCACTTCAGTTTTTCGTGAATGGAGTACACTTGAGCCAAATAAATCAACATTGTTGGCAACATAACTTTTGCATTTCTGTTTGTTCAATAGCAAAAAATTTTAGTTTGGTCTGTAAAAGAATAGCTTAAAAACCGGTAGATTGTGTGCAACTGAATTCTTTAAACTGAGAGCTTTTTTTCTCCTGGGCTGCTAAAGAGGTGATGTTATAAACAAATCAAATTGATATATATATATATATATATATATATATATATATATATATATATATATAATACAAAACGCATATGGCTGTCATGAATAAACAATAACAATTTGTGAAGTAAATGATCAGATAAAGCAAAAAAAAAAAAATACACGAAGTCTAACATAAATGATACAGGGTTGCCACAAGTTTCCCCAAGTAAAATTCTCTGATGATTCCCTGATTTCCAGACATGTTTTAGCATTTTTCCCTGACAAATTTTCAGATATCTAGGCTAACTAAGGACATAAGTCGATAAAAAATGTAAGGAAATCTAGGCTAACTAAGGACATAATTCTATAAAAAATGTAAGGAATTCTGTATTTCTCCCCCATGTGAGCAAAAAACTTAAGTACTAACATCAACACCTTCTGTAATAAATTACTTTTAGATGGAGAAAGCAAGCCCAATGTTATATATGTTTCATTAAGACCACTGTTGTTCTTTTAAGAAAACGAAACACATTTGGTGACAAAACTACGCATTTCCTTGGCGTCGCAAGACAGATTTAAAATACCCTCACTGATTTCAGAAATAACCTCAGGAAACAGTAGGCCTCCTGAAAGAAGTGTATAAGGCAAGGTAGAGTCGTGTAAATTAACTCCATAGGTGACCGCTAACAAAATGTTGATTCTATGTTTGTTATTGTCAGTTATCACCCACTCTGTTATGTCTTAATATTTTACAGGTACTAATTGATTTTTCTTTAGCACTGATTGCAAGTTGAGTGGTAGGAAGGGAAGAAGCAGTAGGGATGAGAGAGTAGGGAAGCGGCGCACGTACTCAGCTGCACACAGACAGTGATAGTGCATGTCATCTCAGTAAACAAACCGTTTCATCTACTGAGACAAAAACAAGATTTTTCCAGGTTTTTTTTTTTTTTTAAATTCCCTGATATTTCCCCGATTTCCCTAACATGTTTTAAATTCCGTGATATTACCTGATTTCCAGAACTCGTGGCAACCCAGTTATAAAAACTGAACTGTATTTATTTTTACTGGAAGAAAAAATGAGGGAAATCTGGGTTCCGGTCGAGGAAAAAAAGGGAAATGCTGTAAAACTTTATTGGGAAAAATAAAAAAAAACATGTAGTGGAAAGACTGCATGTGCGCATTCGGTCAGCGACTACTGACGGCGGCAGAGCTCTTACCCGTGACTGTGGCCGAGGGAACAGGGCTCGCGGTCGCTGCCGCAGCTGCGGTAGGAGATCCCGGGGGACGACTCGCCATAAGCTTTGACTTTGAGCGGCAGCGGCTGAAGTTCGCCGGATGGTTATCTCCGCAGAGTGGGCACTTTGTTGGCGTGTCACGCTTCTTAGTGCACTTGCTAGTGAGGTGAGGGGCCGACGCATTCGACGCACCTGCGTGGATGGCTGCAGTAGTCTATGCTATGAAAGAACTGGTGGCACTGTACAGAGCCGTCAGGCTGCTGATATTTATCAATAGTTAAGTCGCAATGCAGCATCTGCTTTATTGCCTACAGTTCCCTATTCTTCTGTTCTGGTCGTAGTATAGCCTTGGAAGACGCGTGCTTTTTGCGTCCCTCTAGGTTCCACTGGGTCAGAGCCGCGTTTCTTTTTTACCCTCAATTACTCTTAATTTGCGTGAGATCAAGTCTGCCTTAATTTCTGCCTCACCTCTATGGCGAGGGTGCCCTTTGATTACAGCCTTGAAGTTGTCTTGAAGATAGGTGTCGTAGGAGATGTTGCTCTGTTTGAGGTAATCTCTTGGTGTTCTGTAAGCGAATTGTATACAGGTTTAAAATTTAACAGATGTGACACTGCATGAGGTGTTAAGGTCATCTTCCGCCTCATTCAGTTCTCCGATGGAGCAAATTTCCGATGAAAGCCGGCTAGGAGCTGGAGTCTTTTGGTCGCTGGCATCACGTCTGTGTCTTGTTGTTTTCGTGTCTTTGCTTTTGTTACGTTTGTGCTCGGATGACTGCGGGAGCCCAGAGGCTGGGCGCCGCAACAGACTGGGGCTTTGGGTTTACCCAAAGTGTCTACAGAAGCTATTTCTGAAGTCAGACGGGCACTGCCAAGGGGCGTTGGTTGTTCGTTCGTTGGCACTGTTAGGTTTCCCAGAACAGCTCCAGCCCCACCACAGACTACACACGGGTACCCAGGTGACACCAGGGGCCATGGAGTAGGAAATTCCCTACTCTCGGAGATACAGGAAGGATGCCCTGCCGAAGTTTCTGATCGAATGAAGTTGGCAGCAGATCAGACGACTACGATCGTAGCGGACACAGCGCTGTCAGTAGACCGGCAGCAGCTGCAGCTGCGTCACAAAGGGACCACGTCGAAATTTTCACACAACAACCATACCGCGCCCACGCAAAGCTTACGCATCCAATACACGACAATACTGTGTATTGTGTCGTAGGCTCGAGGTCCAGCCGACCAGAGACTGGCAGTACAGTCCCCTCCCGCCACGAGTCCTCCCCCTCGAATGCCGCGTTGTGGACGACGGAAACGCAGAATAGAGAGAGCAAAGATGATATCTTGGCTTTCTGTGCACTCACTTGAAAATTCCATACATTGTACGACACAAGCAGGAGATCCAGGTGGCCATGAAGGGAGGTATGGGTGCGCTGAAGGCTGTGATGGTTACTTTCGTTTGCCGTGCAATTGCAGGAAGCAGTTATGTTACGGTCTTTGGGTAAGGCTGCGGTGTACAGGATGTAAAGGAGGAGGGATAGGCCTAGCCTTGAGACACACCGTCAGTCATGATAAAGATGCAAGAGCGAGTGTAATTGATTGTAACATACGTAGGATGACGGTGGAGGAAGGATGCTACAGTGCAGATGTAGTTAACTGGTAGTACAAAAATGTTCAAATGTGTGTGAAATCTTATGGGACTTAACTGCTAAGGTCATCAGTCCCTAAGCTTACACACTACTTAACGTAAATTATCCGAAGGACAAACACACACACACACCCATGCCCGAGGGAGGACTCGAACCTCCGCCGGGACCAGCCGCACAGTCCAAGACTGCAGCGCCTAAGACCGCTCGGTTAATCCCGCGCGGCTATCTGGTAGTACATTGGTCTGTAGATTGAAGAGGAATCCTAAATGCCAGAATGGCACATAGTGTTTCTGGATATCAAGGAGACGAATGTAATGGATTTTGGATTATTTATGTGATGGGAGATAAGGTGGATAGGGTAAGGAAGTTCACCACAGATGGAATAGTTGGGATGAAAGCCTCTTTGGATGTTGCATAAGTGTTACAAAGTGATAATGGATTCTTTGGGCGAAGTTGGTTTCAGGGACTTTGCTGTGAACTGACCTGTGGCGTGTAGGTTCATTTGCGTAAGACTGTGAGGGTGCATTTTTACAAGTGTTAGGAAGAATAAGAGTTTAGACGTTTTCCGCAGCTGTAAGTAATGATCTGTGTAGAGAACGTTATTGTCAAGAATGGCAAGGGTCCGAGACAGACGCTGGGGCATTTTCTACAGAGGCGGTAGGTATTATTATTATGACCAACGGGCAGTGTTTTGTGAATTAGCGACGGTATTTATGTCTTCAGCTGTTACTGCCATGTTTAATGCTGTTCGTAAAGTACTGTGTGAATGCTGTAAGTTTGGTGGATTAGTTGGGATATCTACGTCTGCACGTTCATAGACATAGGGCTTCTTCGAATTATCAAAGTTGGGATCGTTGAGTCAAGCATCCTTTGTTCATCAATGCGTATATAATACAATGCAGGTCAGGAGTGATTCACACTTAGGCCTAGCACGCAGTCACTTATAGTGAACTACCCTACCAACAGGTAGCTAGCGAGCACTAAAGTAGAAACACTGATAATCGGTCCACTTTATCCGCCTCTGAACAGTTTGAGATATCAAATAATCTGAGCCACAGGCACGTGACTCCGCTCTGGGCAACAACAACGCTGATACGTTAGCGTCTGTTCGTGAAATGTAAGATACTGTATGCCTGTGTGATGCACCAAAGATGTTACGCTCTGTGATAATGTATCGGCACGAAAAACATGTCCTACATCTATTGCCAATTTGCAGGACTATAGAGGTATATACAGTGGAGAGTAACAGTGTTAACTCTGATGTACTGCTTACATCATCGTCGTCACTTTTAGCCTTATGAACAACTACTCTCCACCAAAATGTATCTAAAAATTTTGTTTTATAAAGAGACTACAACACATGACACAGCTACCCGAAAACACACTACCACAGAGTCTACTGTAAACTACGGAAATGTCTAACTGCTTTAAATCCAGAATGTACTTACGTTAAACACATTGTGTAACGCTGTATATTCAATGGCATAACATATTCAATAAGGTAACTCATGCTTACAGGCATTTGAGCACTCCGGCTGTAAGCTTTCAGGAGAGAAAGATTACATCTAGACGATGGAGAATCATATAGCAACGATTGCCTACCGCGGTGATAACGACACAAAATACGCGAAAGGAAGGACACGAACAAGACGAGAAAACGTATTTATTATGCTTAGTGCAACCAACAAGCTGGTGTGGCGTTGGCTGCTGTACGCAACATGTGATACTACGTATACTAGGTACACTACAACGTCAGATAATTAAACACGTGCGCGGTCGTAGCGGCCGCGCCCATTGTGAAGCTTCATTTCGTCCTTCAACACCTGTCACGGTACGCGAGCGCGGAGCTCGCTAATATGCATCTGGTACATTAGGTAGCTGATTGCAGTGGGCGAGGCGCACAGTGCTTGTACGCCCAACATTAGTGCATGAGGGAAACTCCCTGACATACCTTCTTAACAGAGCTGTACAGGAGGTTGCCCGAAAGGTGATCCTGCAGCAACTCTGTGAGTAAACAGTAACAACGGTAGCAAACGAGGGGACAGAGCTGGGGCTGGTACAGAACTATCCCGCTGCCAGTACGCGGGCTATTGCCAATCTTGTCGGGATTGCCCACAGCAATATCTGGAAGATCATATATGAGAACACCATACACCTATATCACGCATAGCACATGCAGTTACTGGATGAAGACTGTTTTGCTCCAGGAGTGGCCTTTTCCCGGCGATAGCGCTATTTACAGATATGCACAACAGAGATCCATTTCCCAGCCAGCATTTCTTTTTTTATCGACACTGAGGCGTGTTTTACGCAGCCGGGAATGTTAAACTCACATAAAAGTATTGTGCGGTCAGAGGAGAGCCCACAAGCAACAAGAACCTGTGCAGTTTTCAGTTGATGTATGGGCCGGCATCGTAGGGAACCACTTCCGACAGGCCAGTCGTTGCCCCAACATTTGTCAGATGCCACCATCTCACCTTTCTTCAGCAGGTATTGCACTGCACGGTGGGACCCCCTTACATTACAGCTTTGAGGTGCGTTACCACCTGAATGCTACACATCATCAACATTGGATCCGCCGAGGTGGTTCGGTGCATTGGCTAGCGATATCGCCAGACTTCACTATCCTTGAGTATTTCCTCTGGGATCAGTGAAGATACTGATGTGTGAAATCCCAGTTCAACAGTGCCGAGTAACTTGCTGCACACATCGTGGCAGCTACTGGAAAAGTCCAAAACGCGTCCTGTGTTTTCCAGAACATCAGACCTTCCCTGAGATAGAGATGTGAGGGCCGTAATCTCGAACAGCTCCTTTTATGATTCTTCAACTTCTCCCGACGCATTTCTTGCTCGAACAGTCCACCGGTGTACTACCGGTCCATAGTGTCAAACGGGCACAATATATCGGCGATCAGACATGTGGCCATCGTCAGCTCACTTGACGATGGCGACATGTCTGATCGCCGAAATATTGAGCCCGTTGGACACTACGGTCCGGCAGTACACCCGTGGACTGTTCGAACCCCTTTTATGTCTGTCGTAGTCTACTTTCGTTCTTATTTCTTGGTTTCTGACGCACTAAGCATAATAAACATGTTTTCTCACCCCGTTCTTGTCCTTTCTTTCTTGTGTTTTGTTTCATCACTGTCAAGAGAGGAAAACGATACCGACCATGTGATTTTCCATTGTCTAGGCATACCGTTCTTCTCCTGAAAGCTTGTACTCATTGTACTGAAACACCCTGCACATGTAAATAACGGTGCCGATCAATGTATTTAGCGGGTGGCCTTGCCGCAGTGGTAACGCTGGTTCCCATCAGAACACCGAAACTAAGCACTGTCGGGATTGGCTGGCTCGTGGATGGGTGACAGTCTGCTCCGCTGAGCGCTGTTGGCAAGCTGTGTGCACTCGGCCATCGTGAGGAAAGTTAAGGAGTTTAGTTTTCATGATACATAAGGTAAAACAATTCACAGAGGTCCAGTGTGGGTTGTAATTATCGTAAGGCAGCGAAAATTCGCAGTGTGTTAATAATGCACAACCGATTTACGCTGTAAAAAAAGTAATTCTAAGTTTAGCCACCAGGTGCAAAAATTGACACTGTCAACTCAAGGAAGACGTATAGAAACTTTTCCATATATAATGGATTAGGAACATGGTGCGAGCAGAAAAGGTGAAACAAGTGAGATAGGCTAATGTTGATTTTATTATTAAGTGGCAATTACAAAACTTGTTCGGTATGAGCACCGGACATGTCGAAGAGATGCTGTGCAGTGCTAGATTTGCACCTAGTGCCCAAAATTGGAACTAATTTGTTCCACTCTAAATCGGTTCCATATTAACACATTAGCGTATCTACAAAGTTCTCTTCTAATCGAAATTGATACGCGACAGCGCGAACAGCAAGCTACAGCACGAACAACGTAACTTATTTTGCTGTTCAGGTAGTATGCATGTCTTATACTAATGCCTCATGCGACTCAGGGAGAGGTTTCTTCCACTCGACTGAAATAGTGGGCACAAAAAGAGAAATATGTATCATCAACCCCCAGAAATGTTTATTTCTCTCCTTTCTTGATGATGTTCGAACCCTACCCATGTTAGAGAGGAATGTAAAGTCATTCTGCAAAGGGCAACAATGAATTTACACTGAGAAATTCTGAGAATGTTTCGAGTAAATATGTCACATCAAAATTCACGCAAAGAATACGGTTGAGTGCGTTTTGTAACTTTCTCTTCTATAAGTAATAACTAATTTATCGCATAAAGTGGTACCCTTTCCGAAAGAAATTGATGTGTAGATCGGAGGGTTAATCTATGGGTTCACACAAGCTTTCTCTAATAATCCCCAGTGGAAACAGTCTTAGTAGCTGAAGTTGAGTACTTAGGAATACTACAATCAGTCTTAGTAACTGAAGTTGAGTACTTAGGAATACTACAATGTTACTGCTCTGCAGATTTGATGCCTCGGTAGCGACTTCCGGATAAGCGTGTATCTTACCTTAGATTCCATAATGGGTAAGATGGTAGTTCTTGATAATGCCGAGATTGGAACAAGGAACGGTGCAGCTGATCTTTTGAGAGCTGTGGCCACTGAAGGCGCCCATCTGAGTCAAAGCCGGCAGCCATCTTGATCTTCGATTGGTTTCTAGCCTGCAAAAATCATCTGCCTTTAGCTTCATAAAATCTAAAGATGGGAAACAAAATACGAAAATCCTTAGGAACGGATAGAGATTCTCAGCGCTACAGCAGAATCGATGGAGTACCGTCAACTACTATTTTTCGCTTAAATATGGCAAGACAGAAGTAGCACCAAAGACCTAGCCTTCTGCAGAAAACGACACGAGTTCCTGGGCGATCGGAATGCTCCGCATAGCAGTGCTGACCACTTGTTCCACTCACTCATTAAAATTCGTATTATGACTTTGCATTCCATCTTCCCTAAACGTCCCTATCTTAATACGTTCTTGCAGAGGATACTGCCTCTCTGAGTACTCCTCAAGTAGGAAAGCCTACATGATGTAGTTGTGGATCATCCAGTTTCCCCTTCTGGGGCAAGAATGTCATCATCAAATGTATTTAATTGTGCTGTCAGAATATTTGGACCAATTTGTGCTAACATTTCACAGCACAATACAAATTATAAAATTTGCAAATCACCCTCATTGCAACCACGGATCCGCGGGTGTTAAAGGTCTAGATGTCAATTGATTGCAGTTTGAGATAATGTTACCATGATGTAACATTTTGTAACTCTGGCCACAAACAGCTGTCTTCCCTCCGCATAGCAAATTTAGTTGTTCAATAATTTTGGTTCAAAGAGTGTGCGAAATATAGCATTTAATAAGTGATAATAGCAGACTCTGTAACTTGTTGTACAGATTTCGACTTAGGCATGTAAATAATTATTTAAAGAAAATGTTACGTTCACACAAAGTTATTGTGTTTTTTCTGATCTCTCCAACATTTTTCCTTACTTATGGCCCATTTACTCGTCCTCGTTGGTTTTTATCTGTCAATAAAGCGAAACAGCAGCGTGCATTCTTTCCTTAAAATACTGAGGTTTTGAGACAAGAATAATTTTAAGTGTGGAACTCTTCGATGAGTCTGGAACTCTTTCGTTACCTGTTCCGACAGGAAGTCTACAATCGTAGAGTACAAACTATAAACCAGTCTACAAGTTGCTACGAAAATCCAATGAGGTAAAAATAAATTAGAAATTAATAACCAATTATACTCATCAAAATCGACAGTAACCGCACATTTGTACCTCCTGACTTCACTGAGTACACGAAACCTTTGGTGGAGACCCTCCACTGAGCTCCAAACCAAAGGACCCGTATCAACTCTTGGAACAATGGCGCAAATTCCGAACTCGCCGCCCCGCGCGTGAGGTCAGCAGTCTTCACCACCTACGGTAGCGGCCAGCGGCCTTGTTTGTCTAACTTAAGCTATACATTTTCATTCCTCTAAAAAAAAAAAAAAATGTGGTTCAAATGGCTCTGAGCACTATGGGACTGAACATCTGAGGTCATCAGTCCCCTAGAACCTTAGAACTACTTAAACCTAACTAACCTCAGGACATCACACACATCCATGCCCGAGGCAGATTAGAACCTGCGACCGCAGCAGTCACCCGGTTCCGGACTGAAGTACCTAGAACCACTCGGCCACAGCGGCCGGCTCCCAGTTCCTTGCTCTTCCTGACGATTTTCCATAAGTTCAACCTTCTCTTTATTATAAACATATTGTGAGCTGAGTATGTGTCCGTATGCCACACGCTCTACTGTAACACCCAATTTCCAAATTTCTGCGTCGATATGATGCAACGGGCATCGCCCCTTTTCCCACGATACTTCTCGTGATTGTTGAATAATGTGTTTCGAATTTAACAGTGTACTTGATATGTACTGCAAAACACAGTGAGTCTTATTCCCCTCTTATTTGAACTACTGTCATTTATTCCTTCGCCTATTGTAGCGCTCCTCACGACTACTAAATTTTCAATTCCATTTCATTATACAATTATACGTTCAATTCTCTCTCTTACATCTCTCTTTCTCTTTATATTCTACATGTGAAGTGAGGTGCAGCTGAAACCAAGGTAACTGTTGGATGTTTCTACCAGTCACCCGAGTCTATTTTGTCAGTTGTAGAGTCACTCAAAGAAACTCAATGACGACAAGCGAGGGTTAGCACAGATTCCTGCGTCTGTCAAAAGATATAAGCGCGAAGCATACAACAGCTACCACCGTGACACCTTAGCGAAAGATCTGGCAGAGAACCCGACAAAATTCTGGTCGTATCTAAAATCGCGAGGCGGGTCTAAAGTTTCCATTTAGCCCCTTGTCGATCAGTCTGGTGTGGCATCTGAAAATGGGAAAATGAAAGATGAAGTTTTAAATTACACGTCCACGAAATCGTTAACACAGGGGAATTGTACAAACATAACGTCATTTGACCACCGGAGAGACTCCTGTATGGACGACAAAGAAATAAGCATACCTGGCATAGAGAAATAGCTGAGGGATTTGAAAGATGGAATCACCAGGTCCGGATCGAATAATAGTTCGATTTTACAAAGAGTGCTCTACAGTATTGACTCCTTGCCTAGCTTGCATTTATCATGACTCTCTCGCTCAGTGCAAAGTCCCAAGCGGCTGGAAAAAAGCGCAGGTAACTCCACTATATACGAAGCGTAAAAGAACGAACCCGCGAAATTACAGATCAATGTCCCTAACTTCTGTTTGCTGCAGAACCCCTGATCATATTCTCAATTCGAATAATATATTAAACTTTCTTGAGGCTGAGAAGCTTATGTCCACGAATCAGCATGGTTTTAGCACCGCACGTGCGGAACTCGGGTTGCCTTTTTCTCACATGATTTACGGTGGACTATGGATGGAGGGCAACAGGCTGATTCTATATTTCCATATTTCCCGAAAGCATTTGACACGGTGCCCCACTACAGGCTGTTAACGAAGGTACGACCATATGGAATAAGTTCACAGACTTCTTAAGTAATGAAGCTAAGTATATTGTCTTCGTCGGTGAGTGTTCATTATAGACAAGGGTATCGTCATGAATGCGCCAGGGAAGTGTAATAGCACCGTTGTCGCTCTCTTATAGGCCTACATAAATGTTTGGCGGATGGGGTGGGCAGCAGTCTGAGGTTGTTTGCCGATGATGCTGTGATGTACGGTAAAGTGTCGAAGTCGAGTGACTGTAGGAAGATATAAGACGACTTAGGAAAAGTTTCTAATTGGTGTGATGAATGGCAGCTAGCTCTACATCCGGAAAACGTAAGTTAATACCGATATGTAGGCAGAACGAAAATGTAGTGTTCGGATAGAGTGTTAAATAGTGTGCTGTTTGACACAGTAACGGGGCGTAACGTTGCAAAGCGATATGAAATGGAACGAGCAAGCGAGAACTGTGTAGGTATGGCGAATGGTCGACTTCGGTTTGTTGGGAGAATTATAGGAAAGAGTGGTTCACCTGAAAAGACACCGCATATAGGGCACTGGTGCTACCTATTCTTGAGTAGTGCTCGACTGTTGGGATCCGTACTAGGTCGGATTCAAGGAAGACATCGAAGCAATTCACAGACAGGACGCTAGATTTGTTACCGGTATGTTTGAACAAAATGTAAGTTTTACGTAGATGCTTCGGGAACTCAAATGGAAATCCCTGGGGGGAAGGCGAAGTTCTTTTCGAGAAGTACTATTGACAAAATTTAGAAAAACCAACATTTTAAGCTGACTGTCGAACGATTCTACTGCCGCCAACAGGCATTGCGCGCAAGGACCACGAATATAAGGTACGAGAAATTAGGTCTCCTATGGAGTCGTATAGACAGCCGGTTTTCCCTCGCTCTACTTGGGAGTGGAACAGGAAAGGAAATACATAGTAAAATGCTGTTTTATTCCAGTCTCTGATCACAAATGAATTCTTTAGACGATGACCGGCTTCAGTCTGCAATGACCATCCTCAGATCTTTTTTACACCATGGTCGTTACAGACTGAAACCGGTCATCATCTAAAGAATTCATTTGTGATCAGAGACTGGAATAAAAAAGCATTTTACAGTATTGGATCACTGTTTGTATAAGCGATTATGACGCAGTTGGTGAAATACATAGTAATGGTGCATGATACCCTCAATCATGCACTTTACGGTGGCTTGCGCAGTATCTATGTAGATGTAGATGTAGATGCTGTGCTACACGGGCGGCCACATGAAACTCTCAACGGAGTGCCACAGTTCCAGTCTGCGGCGGTGCCACAGTTAGACCATCTGCGTCCTCAAGGAAATCGGAGGGAGTCAGCAACGGGCCGGACAAGCAGCACGGTCGACTCCATCCCTGGGGGAGGGTCACACTCCAGGGAGGGGTCTCATTCCGGCTACTGCATCCAGGACATCCAGCCACTAGCATCCGCCTTCGTCGACACGGGGAGCGTGTCAACGTGGCTCGAGTGCCACTGTCACCGGAGGCCGGCGCGGCCTTCATCGAAGAGCTCGCTGCTGAGGTACCGTGCCTCGCCGTGGTTATCGCAACTGGGCCACGGGCAACGCAACGGGACTGCGTCTTTGGCAAATCAGACCGACCAAACCGCCGAGTGAGCAGATTTCGACTTGAGCGGGTTGACGGATACCTGTACGGCCTGAGGCAAAAGAAAATCAAATGTTTACACATTGTCGCCGTGTGTCTCCGCAGCCGTGAGCTACCCTCTGTCCCGTCTCACAGCCTCCACTCCAGCATCCCCGTACTTTGGAAGACTTCAGCTGGGAAATGTATAGACAGTAAAAAAAATGTAGAGAATAGTTAAATACATCCACTTATTACTGACGTAATTATTGTTAACATCTAGAGCGCGCCAAAATTAGGGGATTGTTCCATCGTCTCATCACTTCAAAGAGTTCAACAGATCATCAAACTAGGCTCCAATCATCTGATACTTTCAAATCACCAAACTAAGACAAAAAAAGGACGCATCACAAGGAAGTTCTCCTGATGGTACAGAAATCAACAGATGTGATGTATAAGAACGTAGGCTTCCGCGGCCAGTGCCACAGTGATTAAAACTCTCCTGGGTATTGTGCCACGTCATTGCTAAAAAAATTAACAACAATAATAAACTAAAACTGACTTTTGGGCCCAAGTGCAAAGGCCTCCCTCAGGCCACGACTGGCTTTGCGTGGGGATATGTGTTTCTATTTATTACAGACTATCAATGTCTGACGTCACTGTTGTAAAATTTTTAATTGGACCACTAATATGACTAGCTAGTTATGACGCAAGTGAAGATGGAAGGTAAGAGGCTATTCGTGGATGTCCATGTCGTCAACGATTGGTAGCTGTCCGCCAATCAGCGTTCGGCTTCTGGTCGGCAAGTTTTCCTCCTGGTGTGCGCGGAAGTGGACTGACAGTTGCTCTACAGCTGTTTGTGCAGATACGTCCGTGTCCAAAGTAGCTTCTGCCGTGCGACCGCTCGCGGCCCGTTGCACTGGGATGGCCGGCAGCCAGGACGCCGGGAGTTTGTAGCCATCTTCTCTGTTGATGTAGTGAGGCTGCTTAGTAATTTCGATCGCCTCCCGTATTTTGCCTTCTCGCATCCACGATTCTTTCACCAGTGCTCTGGCTTCCTGGAACCTGATAGGTTGTCCACAGTCACGGTGGTGTTCCGCTATGTACATTTACAAAAACACAAGTCATCACAAATTCAGAAAAAATGGATGATTTATTCAAGAGAGAGAGCTTCACAAATTGAGCAAGTCAGTAAAGCGTTAGCTGACCTCAAGCCCGTATACAAGTAGTTATATGCCTTGGCATGGTGTGGCAGCGTTGCTGAATGTTCTCCTAACGGATGTCGTACCAAATTCTGCCCAATTGGTGCATCAGATAGTCAAAATCCAGACCTGGTTAGAGGACTCTGCCCATAATGATGCAAACCTTCTCAATTGGAGAGATACCTGGCGATCTTGCTGGGCATGGTAGGATTTGGCAACCACGATGAGGAGCAGAAGAAGCTCTGACCGTGAGCAGGAGGGCATCACCTTGCCCATGATGGCCTGCCACGAAGGGCAACGAAACGGGGCTTAGAATATAGCCGACGTACCGTCTGCTGTAAGAGTGCTGCGGATGAAAAGCAAGCTAGTCCTGCTGTGAAATGAAATGGGACCCAGACCATCAATCTCTGTTGTTACATCGTATGGCGGGCGATATTCAGGTTGCAATTCAGAATTGTGTTCAATGACGAGTGCCGCTTCGAAGTGAGCCGCGATGACCGACGAAGATGTGTCTGGAGACATGACAACTGGAGACATGACGGACAGCGGCAGAATACCAACTTGACTGTCGTCCGTCATATGGCCCGACAACCAACAGTACTGATCTGGAGTGCCATTTCATTTCATAGCAGGATCCGTTTGGTTCCCATGCGCTGCACTCTTTAACAGCACATGGTACGTCAACGATATTCTAAGCCCTGTTCAGTTGCCCCACATGGCAAGCTATCATGGGCTTACATTTCAGCAATACAATCTCCTCCGGAAGAGCTTCTACTGCTTGTCAAGTGCTTACCAAACTTGACCTGAGCCAGCAAGGTCACCAAATCTTCCCCCAACTGAGGAGGTTTTCAGTATCGTGGGCAGGGCCCTGCGACCAGCTCGGGATTTTGGCGACGTAACGTCCTAACTGGGCAGAATTTGGCACGATATCCCTTAGCACGACATCCAACAGCTCTACCAATCAATGCCAAGCGAATAACTGGTTGTATACGATCTAGAGGTAGAACAACGCTTTACTGACTTGCTCAGTTTGAGAAGCTCTTCCTATTGAGTAAATTAATTTCTGAAGCCCTTTCTCTTGAATAAATCATGCAGTTTTTCTGAAACTGTATTCATTCGTTTGCCTGTACATGTACAGGGTGTTTCAAAAATGACGGGTATATTTGAAACGGCAATAAAAACTAAACGAGCAGCGATAGAAATACACCGTTTGTTGCAATATGCTTGGGACAACGGTACATTTTCAGGCAGACAAACTTTCGAAACTACAGTAGTTACAATTTTCAACAACAGATGGCGCTGCGGTCTGGGAAACTCTATAGTACGATATTTTCCACATATCCACCATGCGTAGCAATAATATGGCGTAGTCTCTGAATGAAATTACCCGAAACCTTTGACAACGTGTCTGGCGGAATGGCTTCACATGCAGATGAGATGTACTGCTTCAGCTGTTCAATTGTTTCTGGATTCTGGCGGTACACCTGGTCTTTCAAGTGTCTCCACAGAAAGAAGTCACAGGGGTTCATGTCTGGCGAATAGGGAGGCCAATCCACGCCGCCTCCTGTATGTTTCGGATAGCCCAAAGCAATCACACGATCATCGAAATATTCATTCAGGAAATTAAAGACGTCGACCGTGCGATGTGGCCGGGCACCATCTTGCATAAACCACGAGGTGTTCGCAGTGTCGTCTAAGGCAGTTTGTACCGCCACAAATTCACGAAGAATGTCCAGATAGCGTGATGCAGTAATCGTTTCGGATCTGAAAAATGGGCCAGTGATTCCTTTGGAAGAAATGGCGGCCCAGACCAGTACTTTTTGAGCATGCAGGGACGATGGGACTGCAACATGGGGCTTTTCGGTTCCCCATATGCGCCAGTTCTGTTTATTGACGAAGCCGTCCAGGTAAAAATAAGTTTCGTCAGTAAACCAAATGCTGCCCACATGCATATCGCCGTCATCAATCCTGTGCACTATATCGTTAGCGAATGTCTCTCGTGCAGCAATGGTAGCGGCGCTGAGGGGTTGCTGCGTTTGAATTTTGTATGGATAGAGGTGTAAACTCTGGCGCATGAGACGATACGTGGACGTTGGCGTCATTTGGACCGCAGCTGCAACACGGCGAACGGAAACCCGAGGCCGCTGTCGGATCACCTGCTGCACTAGCTGCGCGTTGCCCTCTGTGGTTGCCGCACGCGGTCGCCCTACCTTTCCAGCACGTTCATTCGTCACGTTCCCAGTCCGTTGAAATTTTTCAAACAGATCCTTTATAGTATCGCTTTTCGGTCCTTTGGTTACATTAAACCTCCGTTGAAAACTTCGTCTTGTTGCAACAACACTGTGTTCTAGGCGGTGGAATTCCAACACCAGAAAAATCCTCTGTTCTAAGGAATAAACCATGTTGTCTACAGCACACTTGCACATTGTGAACAGCACACGCTTACAGCAGAAAGATGACGTACAGAATGGCGCACCCACAGACTGCGTTGTCTTCTATATCTTTCACATCACTTACAGCGCCATCTGTTGTTGAAAATTGTAACTACTGTAATTTCTAAAGTTTGTCCGCCTGAAAATGTACTGTTGTCCCAAGCATATTGCAACAAATGGTGTATTTCTATCGCTGCTCGTTTAGTTTTTATTGCCGTTTCAAATATACCGGTCATTTTTGAAACACCCTGTACATCCGATCTACTGATTCTCGTCCCATTGTGATAATTTCTTCATAGTACGTCTTTCTATGACACCCAAACCTCCGGATTTCAGACACTCATATCGCTACCAAACGTTGTATGTCGACAAAATATCAACCAAAACACCGATTTAGTTCGTGATGTGTGTTGTCGTCGAGTATAACATGTGTAAACAGTAACTGAAAGTAACATCAGAACTATGGAGCATATGAAGAGCGTGCTGTAAGCTGTTGATTCGAAGATCTCGCAGAGCTGTGCTGGTAGGCGGCAGGGTAGCTCAGTGTGTTCGGTCAGAAGGTTAGCTGTCTTCTATCATCAAGTACAGTGAGTAGCTGGATCAACAATGAACAGCAACGAGTGTCATGGGGCGTTCGCCGCTAAAAAAAATTCAACGAATTAAATCAACACAGTTACTTCAACACAAAAAAGTTGGTAGAGCACCAGATACCGAAGATTCCGTGCTCAAACCCCACTGATGACAATTTTTTTTAACTGTTTACGCGTGAAACTGTTACAAGGGAGAACATTTTCCTGGCATGTAAAAGGACTTTCCAAAGTCTTCAGCAGCAATAGAGTACATTTGTATAGACATGTCCGACAGAACACCATACCTATTTATACAAATGTACTCTATAGGGTTGCTACTTTCAATTAACGAAGGGAAAACAGACTGCCAAAGGAACATTACTACAAACGTCGAAAACTCATTTTACACGGCATAAAAATGTACTTTCGTATAACAGCTTCACGCGTAAACAGTTTAAAAAAATTTAATCAGTAGTGTTCGAACGTGGGGCCCTTGATAAGGTGATCGTACGTCCTATCAACTCACCTAAGCACCATCTTAAAATTACCAGCCACTCATGAGTTTTCCCTATGCTCCATACTTCTGGTGTTATTTTTAATTACCGTTTACGCATATTCTGTGGGATAACATTATACAGCACGAACTAAATAGGTGTTTTGCTCGGTACTCTATCGACATACACCGTTTGGTACCGTCTGAGTGTCTGACATCTGGAGGTTTGGGTGTGAGTGCATTTCAACTGATTCAGCGCTATTCCTCGGCAATATAAACGCAACCTTTAACAGTAATTATTACTGGTTTTGAACTATTTATGGAATAACACAGAATTGCTACATTAAAGTCCCTCGCCGCGTTTTTCTCTTAGTGTGTGCAGGCTAATCTTAGGAACTACTATAAGGATTTTGATACAGTTTTTCTAATAGATTGATTCACGAGGTAGTGTATAATTTATTACCACTAAACCGAACAGGTCCTCCAGCTATCTAGGCGTACTGTCGCAAAGCGATATGAAATGGAACTAATATGTGAGGACTGTAGCAGGGAAGGCGAGTGGTCGACTTATATTTATTGGGAGAATTGTAGGAACTGTTTTGGTGTTTGGGATCCACACCAGGTAGGATTAAAAGAAAGCATCGAAGCAATTCAGAGGCAGGCTGCTACATTTATTACCGGTTGGTTCGAACAACATGCAAATATTACAATGATGCTTCGTTCACTCAAATGGGAGTTCCTGGAGGGAAGGAGACGTTCTTTTCGAGGAGAACTATTGAGAAAATTTAGAAAACTAGCATTTGAGGATAACTGCAAAACGAATCCACTGCCGCCAAAGTGCATTTCGCGCGAGGAGCATGAAAATTAGAAAGTTTAGGGCTCGTACAGAAGCCTACTGTTTATTCGTTTATCCCTCGCACTCGTGCATGGAACACAGAAGGAAATGACCGGTACTGGTATAGGTTACCCTATAGCATGCACTATTGTGGCTTGCGGAGTGTGGATGTGGATGTAGATAGGGACTGTGTTCAGATAGCTCCAGGCAGTGTTGGCTTTTCACACAACTGGCCAAAGTGCGTCACTATGGTGGGCCAGATGTGAGGATCCATGTGAAGCCCAGCACATCTCGTATGTTCCCCGACTGATCCACTATTGTGACAGCCCCCTCGTATTTCCCACACTGAAGTTGACCCCTCGCCTGTGGTCGAACAGGAGGCTGCACCAAGGTGGGGTAGGAGACGAAAGAATCTCTGGTAGGCCAATCGGTTCATATGATGAAGAGGTTTCGGATGCTATCTGTGGCTCACGCAGTCGTTCGTCCTGTCCCAAAGGAAACCTCTCGTCCGACAAGGTCAGTACATTCTTAAAATGTGGGGTTACTGCTAATTGAGAACTCAGAAGTTAAGGGCATAATGAGGACCCTTTGGGATATGGCTGTCAAGAAGAGGAAAAAATTCAGTGTAGATTCTGTGTGCACATTGGGAGGAGTCTTTCCAGATATGGAATGACTGCTTCCAGATACAATGAAGAGCACAGGGCGCAGCCAGCTGCAGGTGGCTGCTCATGTCATTAATAAAGATGTGTGTCGGTTTTGGACAGAAGGTTCTCTCCAGTTTTAGGTGGCGTTCTGAAATGATAAAGACTGCTAGTCTTTGTTGTGAGATGAAGGCGGAGCTCAACATCTGCAGCATCACTGACAGAACTGACTGTGGACCTTTTGTGCAGAGCCGAGTACAGTGTCTGAATGAGAGGCTCAAACGGTTCAGCAAAGTCCTCTTCTACCGAAGGGTGACGAATTTCCGGGTTCCGGTTAATATATCAGGAGTCCACCACACACAGGAAACAGCTACACAGGTATCTGGGCTGTATGGAGGGGACTGGGCGGTCTTTTAGCTTAGGGAACGTGCGGAAACGGCTTCAGTTTCAAAGGGTGCAGGACAAACATAGGAAGATAGACCAAACAATAAACGGTTCTGTAATTGTAAACTGTCGCAGCTTTGATGGAAAAGAACAATAGCTCCAAGTGCTAATAGAGAAGACTGAAACTTAATTCGTTATAGGTAGGGAAAACTGGTATAAGCCCGCATTAACTCCTACCGAAGTTTTTACAAAGTACTTAGTCGTGCACAGACAGGATGGATTAAATGTAGTTGATAGTGGAGTGTTTATTTCTGTCAGAAGTATTTTACCTTGAATTGAAACTGAACTATGTAGATAGTTCTTGTGAAATGGTATGCGTAGTTCCTGTGAGTTAGTATGGGCAGAGTGTATACTAACAACCGGAATAAATTAATAATTGGTTCCATTTACCGATCACCGGCTCCCCTCCAACTTAAATCATATGGTTGCTGAACAGTTCAAAGAAAACTTGAGTTTCATTTCAAAAACGTACCCCGCTCATACAATTATAGTTGGTGGTGACATTTGCCCTCGATATGTTGGCGAAAATGCATGTTTGCAGTCGGCGGTAGACATAACGCCTCACTCTAAATCATTAGAAATGCTTTCTCAGAAAAACTTTTTGAACATTTAGTTCATCAAACCAATTTGAAGTGTACATGGACCTGTTCGCAGCAAGTAATACTGAGCAAATAGCACATGACGGATACAGGGATTAGTGACATAGGCTTGTTTCAGCGAGACTAAATACTGTAATATCAAAAGCCACCAAAAATAAACACAAAATACATTTACTTAAAGAAACAGATAAAAATCCGCTCGACGCCCTCCTAAAAGAGAGTCTCCATTCCTTCCTGTTTCATTATGTAAGTGTAGACGAGAAGTGGTTTAAAATTCAAGTAAATAGTATCGCCAGCAGTTGAGAGATATATACACTACTGGCAATTAAAATTGCTACACCACGAAGATGGTGTGCTACAGACGCGAAATTTAACTGACAGGAAGAAGATGCTGTGATGTGCAAATGATTAGCTTCTCAGAGCATTCACACAAGGTTGGCGCCGGCGGCGACACCTACAACGTGCTGACGTGAGGAAAGTTTCCAACCAATTTCTCATACACAAACAGCAGTTGACCGGTGTTGCCTGGTGAAACGTTGTGGTGATGCCTCGTGTTAGGAGGTGAAATGCGTACCATCACGTTTCCGACTTTGATAAAGGTCGGATTGTAGCCTATCGTGATTGCGGTTTATCGTATCGCGACATTGCTGCTCGCGTTGGTCGAGATCCAATGACTGTTAGCAGAATATGGAATCCGTGGGTTCAGGAGGGTAATACGGAACGCCATGCTGGATCCCTACGGCCTCGTATCACTAGCAGTCGAGATGACAGGCATCTTATCCGCATGGCTGTAACGGATCGTGCAGGCACGTCTCGATCCCTGAGTCAACAGATGGGGGCGTTTGCAAAACAACAACCATCTGCACGAACAGTTCGACGACGTTTGCAGCAGCATGGACTATCAGCTCGGAGACCATGGCTGCAGTTACCCTTGACGCTGCATCACAGACAGGAGCGCCTGCGATAGCGTACTCAACGACGAACCAGTTGCACGAATGGCAAAACGTCATTTTCTCGAATGAATCCAGGTTCTGTTTACAGCACCATGATGGTCGCATCCGTGTTTGGTGTCATCGCGGTGAACGCACATTGGAAGAGTGTATTCGTCATCGCCGTACTGGCAATATCACACGGCGTTATGATATGGGTTGCCATTGGTTACACGTCTCGGTCACCTCTTGTTCGCATTGACGGCACTTTGAAAAGTGGACGTTACATTTCAGATGCGTCACGACCCGTGGCTCTACCCTTCATTCGATTCCTGCGAAACCTTACATTTCAGCACGATAATTCACGACCGCATGTTGCAGGTCCTGAATGGGCCTTTCTGGATACAGAAAATGTTCGATTGCTGCCCTGGCCGGCACATTCTCCAGATCTTTCACCAACTGAAAACGTCTGGTCAATGTTGGGTGAGATCGTGTTGAAGCTGCATGGGCAGCTGTGCCTGTACACGCCATCCAAGCTCTGTTTGACTCAATGCCCAGGCATATCAAGGCCGTTATTACCGACAGAGGTGGTTGTTCTGGGTCCTGATTTCTCAGGATCTGTGCACCCAAATTGCGTAAAAATGTAATCACATCTCAGTTCTAGTATTTGTCCAATGAATAGCCGTTTATCACCTGCATTTCTTCTTGGTGTAGCAATTTTAATGGCCAGTAGTGTAGCAAATAAACTAATGACAGGTGATGCTGAAACGAGAAGGGTGCTGAAATAAGATATGTGAAGACATTACTCGTTTTCATATACCGAGGATGTGCTTTTTCAGAAGCAACTGACTTTACTATTCCTCAGTGTCTCACTTGACAAACTGCTGTTTCAAAATTTCGGAATGGCAACCATAGAGATGTGTAGCATTTACTCAAAATTCACCACACATGACGCTTCTGTGAAAGTTATAATATGGTTAACAAGACAGGCGAAAATAAATCGCTGCATTTTCAGAGGAATTCTCTTTAGATACAAACAAAAGCAGAGGTGGCAGTACTTCTTTTCGAATGGTCACTTTGCTAGTGTGGGTTTGGACTGGCCCCGCTTAATATTTACAAAAAATGTGAGCGTAGGCTTCAGTTTAGAACGGCACTGTCCCCTCCAGCGCTCGGCATTTCCCCTACGGCGCTCTGAGCGCCCCCAGCACTGCCGCTCTTCCCACAATTCCCCAGCCAACAGCGTATCTAGCAGCTACAGCATTTTGCGCACACTGTAGAACAGACACCAGATAACAGCAGAGTTTTCCGGCCTGCTACGACGTCTAGGCTGGTTTCAGCACATTTTGGCAGTGCATACAATGAAACCGTAGTGGTGTTATTGAGGAGCCGTATCGCCGCGACTAAGGTGTGCATGTGCAGCGGGTCCTGCCTGCCTTTTCTCTGGGTTCTGCCAGATGGTATTTCCTGACCCCCAACAGCAGCAAATGGCTGGTACTTTTCTCAAGTGAACGTGGTGAGAGCATAATGTTGCATGTGCAAAGTATTTCTGATACAACATTGTCTCACCTTATAAGCCCTTTCTGTTTGGATTGTCTGATGTGACCACGTGCTGCAGCTGGCTGTCTTGTTCTTAATTTAAACTGAACTCGATGTGCTAAAATACAAAGGTAGACTGTCTGTCGTCATGGTGTTACTTTGTTGAATTAAGGGCCGCTCCTGTTTGGCATCTTTTTTGCTTGGCTATACTATAAATGCATTATTTATTCACGCAGTTGTACCATTGAACTGCTTTTATGAACTCATGTCATTACTGCCTGCCTATTGTTTGTGTGACTGGTAGCCGCATGGCTGCACCCGCTAACGCTTCTGTTCATTCCTGCCATGGGTTTTCTTAGGTATCCAAAGCCTGATAAATATGTTGGCTTGTTATGTATGTCTGTAATTAAATTTCATCTATTCTGTTGCCGCTTGCTGATGGACACTGTAGCTTCTTGGATTTCGGTCGCCAATAGTCGATTTTGTGTGGTGCCATCACTATATCTCGCCTGGAGACCATAGTGATTGGGCTACCTTACCAGTATGGCGGCAGCCTAAATTTGTATATCTTTTGATATTTTATATTTTGGTGTCTTTTAATACTTGTTATTGAAACCTGAAAAGGGAAATTAATATGTCTCAACCACACTGAATGTGGCTAATTTATCCCCACACGGAATGTTTGAATAATTTGGCTATTCACTGCCCTGGCCTGGAAAATCGTAAGAACTGGAATCTTGTGTTTTAGTGAAGTTAGTGTTAGATACATTTAGACACGACAGTAGTTTGCCTTTGAGACTGGCTGCTTCTATTGTTAACGTTTCTTAATCGTTGTATTAGTTTTGTATTTCTAATTTAGGTAAATTCTGTAGAAGTTGAATTTAACTGGCTAGCAGGAGTAAAACTGTTTTATATTGATCCTGTATAACTAGGTCATAGGCGTGGGGAAATTAGCAACTATCTGGCTTCACTGTTTAGGTGTATTTAATTATTATATTGTTTTGTCATATATTTCATTTTAAATTTTTAGAGGACTTTCATGAACTCTTAATTATGTGTACAGGGAGAGCATTCATTATTTAACTCCCTGTGGTTAAGTGCAGTCTCAGCATGACTATGGTTTGCCCGTAAATTTTCTTTGCAATTTGAATGTAATACTTAGGATGAGATGCATTGTTACAGTAATTTTGACAGAAAGTGGCTGACTGGGTACCTGCATTTACTTTACATTTCCTGTATGAAATTTATTATTTATCGTAATCATTACAAACAGTTAAACTGAGTGATTGTTAATCAAGGTAGGAACTTAAATAAACTACTATGAATGCTGCGGCCATGTATGCTTTTGGTTTCCTCTTTCCACTCCACAGTCACTTGTGTTGCACCTTGTGTCGTTTCAGCAGTTATAAACCACAAGACTTCCACATTCAGACTGTCACAGACGGATGTCTCCATATCAGAACCGAGTATAGAGGTCGAGCTGGAGTCAAAATTTACAGCCGCTACTGCCAACAGCTTCCACTTTTACGATGTTGAAACAATGTAAGAATGAGGCAGAATATAATCGCTGAGTCGAGGTGGACGCACGGCAAGTTATGTTCCGTCAGGGTCAACAGCACAGTTTTAACATTCGCATCCCGCTAGTAACTTCCATCACGCACTTCGACAATTGTGCTTGTACTTATATTTCCATGTACTTTCTTTAATCATTAACGATTGTTGCAGTCATTGGCGGCATCGGCAGTTTAGTTTCATGATCTACCTGCGTCAAGGTTCTTTTTATTGCTTTTACACGCCTGTATCAAGGTTACACTTCATGATTACAATCCCTTATCTATTTATTAAATGTTCACATACATCTGTTAGTGGATAATTCATATGTTCATCTTTTGCAGTAATAAACCAAACTGTTAATACAGTGACTGCTTGTTTCTGTTGTAGATAGATGAGCCTCTTCATTAATATATCCACGTGGGGCGTGGTACCGTATTTTCGTGCTTTTTTGGGCCAGCAACGTTAGTTTTTCTTCAATAAGACGTTTCCATTGCCTGAAGTTGTTTTCTTTCTTATATCCGCATGATCGTACAGGGAGTTTTCCTTCTTTGTAGGTCACCAGGAATTGGATTTTCATCATCTTAGGGGTATCCTAAACAGCTCAGCCAGCACATCCTTTTAGCACAGCGGTCGGTAACTGGCAGACCACTGTGCTGGTCTGGACGGCGGAGGGTCAAAAACTGGTCTGCCACCAGTACTGTGAAGTGTGAATTACGTATTCAGATTATGTAAATAGTGTTTTTTTCTGTAGATAACAATTCGTTTGAGCAACCTTTATGTCTTTTCTAGTAGTGTACAATTAACTGTTAAATAATTAGAATTCGTAAAGGTTAATTACATTTAGATTAGATGCACAGTTACTATACTGAGTGCACAGCGCAGAACAGTGCGCTGGAGAGCGGGTGCGAGTAAGCTAGCTGGTTGTCGCAGCATGTTATGTCGATCCACGTAAAAGCTCTGTACACGCGAATGCAGCACAAGGATTTTATTTAATGAACAAAGGAATTTTATAACTCGATTTCAGACTAACAAATCGAAAAAAATAAATATCTATTTTAATTCATATGTTGTGAGTGAAACTTATAACAAAAAATAGTGAAAAATATAAGTTTTTCTGGATTTTTTTTAACATAAAAATGCCTATTTATTGTATTTCACATTAGCTTGAGAGTGAAAATTAAAATAAAAAATTAGTAAGAAGTTGAGCTATTTCCTGGTTTTTTAAATTCAATTGTGCCTCTTTAGTGTATTTCATATTATTTTGTGAGTGAAGGTTAAAATAAAAAAAATAGTAAAGAATATGAGGTTTTTAACTGTCAAAAATATCTGGACCTCATTAAAATTATTTGCCGACCACTGCTTTAGACAGTCCAATCCTGGCTACCTTCATAACTAGGGTGATTAAAAGAAGGACACTGTTTCCCCCATGCTGTTATTTTAACTGAGTACTTTATGAAGCTCATTTTGCTGAACTGATTTGTGTCTACAACGCGATTTTGTTAACGTCTCTGTGGCAACGCCTTTATTCAGTGCCCTAAAGATGGCTACTGGCTACTGTTACCACCTACAGCCGTTTGTGATTCGCAATTGAAAGCTGTCAAAAATGTTGCCAGGCGTCAGGGATTTCCGTAGGTTGAGTTGACTCTAGGACTGCATTAGCAGTAAAGGATATATGTATTAAAACAACACACGTGATGTGGCATTTTTCAGACATCTCGGGGATTGTGAGTGCGGGTGGTACCATGATATACACTCCTGGTAATTGAAATAAGAATACCGTGAATTCATTGTCCCAGGAAGGGGAAACTCTATTGGCACATTCCTGCGGTCAGATACATCACATGATCACACTGACAGAACCACAGGCACATAGACACAGGCAACAGAGCATGCACAATGTCGGCACTAGTACAGTGTATATCCACCTTTCGCAGCAATGCAGGCTGCTATTCTCCCATGGAGACGATCGTAGAGATGCTGGGTGTAGTCCAGTGGAACGGCTTGCCATGCCATTTCCACCTGGCGCCTCAGTTGGACCAGCGTTCGTGCTGGACGTGCAGACCGCGTGAGATGACGCTTCATCCAGTCCCAAACATGCTCAATGGGGGACAGATCCGGAGATCTTGCTGGCCAGGGTAGTTGACTTACACCTTCTAGAGCACGTTGGGTGGCACGGGATACATGCGGACGTGCATTGTCCTGTTGGAACAGCAAGTTCCCTTGCCGGTCTAGGAATGGTAGAACGATGGGTTCGATGACGGTTTGGATGTACCGTGCACTATTCAGAGTCCCCTCGACGATCACCAGTGGTGTACGGCCAGTGTAGGAGATCGCTCCCCACACCATGATGCCGGGTGTTGGCCCTGTGTGCCTCGGTCGCATGCAGTCCTGATTGTGGCGCTCACCTGCACGGCGCCAAACACGCATACGACCATCATTGGCACCAAGACAGAAGCGACTCTCATCGCTGAAGACGACACGTCTCCATTCGTCCCTCCAATCACGCCTGTCGCGACACCACTGGAGGCGGGCTGCACGATGTTGGGGCGTGAGCGAAAGACGGCCTAACGGTGTGCGGGACCGTAGCCCAGCTTCATGGAGACGGTTGCGAATGGTCCTCGCCGATACCCCAGGAGCAACAGTGTCCCTAATTTGCTGGGAAGTGGCGGTACGGTCCCCTACGGCACTGCGTAGGATCCTACGGTCTTGGCGTGCATCCGTGAGTCGCTGCGGTCCGGTCCCTGGTCGACGGGCACGTGCACCTTCCGCCGACCACTGGCGACAACATCGATGTACTGTGGAGACCTCACGCCCCACGTGTTGAGCAATTCGGCGGTACGTCCACCCGGCCTCCCGCATGCCCACTATACGCCCTCGCTCAAAGTCTGTCAACTGCACATACGGTTCACGTCCACGCTGTCGCGGCATGCTACCAGTGTTAAAGACTGCGATGGAGCTCCGTATGCCACGGCAAACTGGCTGACACTGACGGCGGCGGTGCACAAATGCTGCGCAGCTAGCGCCATTCGACGGCCAACACCGCGGTTCCTGGTGTGTCCGCTGTGCCGTGCGTGTGATCATTGCTTGTACAGCCCTCTCGCAGTGTCCGGAGCAAGTATGGTGTGTCTGACACACCGGTGTCAATGTGTTCTTTTTTCCATTTCCAGGAGTGTAGTTTTGTAGGTGCCTTTAGCGACATACACAGTTACTATCTGCGAAATTTATTGTGAACATGGTCAGTAGCACAAAAGTTATGAATGTACACATCCCGCATGGTACCAGCAGTTTTTGACGCATCTCATTGTTTATGATGCCATATCTCCTGTACTAAGATAGGTACGTGGTGTTTTCCACCAAGACTGTTGCTGTCTGACAGTAAGGGATATGTGCACCACGTCTGGCTGAAATAGGTCTAGTGGGTTACGGGGAGAGGTGGAATATGCACATGCGCACACATACGTCAGTTAGTTTTTAATACATTTATTTATTTATTGTAATGTAAGGACTATGGTATGAAGATTAGCATCTCCAAAACGAAAGTAATCTCAGTGGGAAAGAAATATAAACGGATTGAGTGCCAAATAGGAGGAACAGAGTTAGAACAGGTGGACGGTTTCAAGTACTTAGGATGCATATTCTCACAGGATGGCAACATAGTGAAAGAACTGGAAGCGAGGTGTAGCAAAGCTAATGCAGTGAGCGCTCAGCTACGATCTACTCTCTTCTGCAAGAAGGAAGTCAGTACCAAGACTAAGTTATCTGTGCACCGTTCAATCTTTCGACCAACTTTGTTGCATGGGAGCGAAAGCTGGGTGGGTTCAGGTTACCTTATCGACAAGGTTGAGGTTACGGATATGAAAGTAGCTAGGGTGATTGCAGGTACTAGTAGATGGGAACAATGGCAGCAGGGTGTCCACAATGAGGAAATCTAAGAAAAACTGGGAATGAACTCTATAGATGTAGCAGTCAGGGCGAACAGGCTTAGATGGTGGGGTCATGTTACACGCATGGGAGAAGCAAGGTTACCCAAGAGACTCATGGATTCAGCAGTAGAGGGTAGGAGGAGTCGGGGCAGACCGAGGAGAAGGTACCTGGATTCGGTTAAGAATGATTATGAAGTAATAGGTTTAACATCAGAAGAGGCACCAATGTTAGCACTGAATAGGGGATGATGGAGGAACTGTATAAGGGGGGCTATGCTCCAGACTGAACGCTGAAAGGCATAATCCGTCTTAAATGATGATGATGATGATGATGATTTATTTATTTACTTATTTACTGTGATTCCTCCGTACGGGAGTCGCCTTCGGTGACTCACATCGCCAACAGTCCAGCAGAAAGCCAGCCGGACTCCATACGGCGAGTGCCCGAGAAGAGGACACTGCAGCCATTGTGAATGCACACAGCGGGGAGCTCGGCAAACGCCCTCGCCTCACTCGAGAGGGAACACGTTGCGAAGAGCCAGGCGGACAATGAGCAGCATGCCAAAAACTGATGGACCCCTGTAGCCATTGGGATGGAACGTCCAGAATGCATGTGGGAATGCATGTGAATTTTTGTGGCCTGGCAGCAGTCGTTTTATCTGCCTTACAAAACAGTAATTTGCCGACAATTACAGCACCCGACAGGCACACGGAGGAGCATATACAGGGTGTTTCAAAAATGACCGGTATATTTGAAACGGCAATAAAAACTAAACGAGCAGCGATAGAAATACACCGTTTGTTGCAATATGCTTGGGACAACAGTACATTTTCAGGCGGACAAACTTTCGAAATTACAGTAGTTACAATTTTCAACAACAGATGGCGCTGCAAGTGATGTGAAAGATATAAAAGACAACGCAGTCTCTGGGTGCGCCATTCTGTACGTCGTCTTTCTGCTGTAAGCGTGTGCTGTTCACAACGTGCAAGTGTGCTGTAGACAACATGGTTTATTCCTTAGAACAGAGGATTTTTCTGGTGTTGGAATTCCACCGCCTAGAACACAGTGTTGTTGCAACAAGACGAAGTTTTCAACAGAGGTTTAATGTAACCAAAGGACCGAAAAGCGATACAATAAAGGATCTGTTTGAAAAATTTCAACGGACTGGGAACGTGACGGATGAACATGCTGGAAAGGTAGGGCGACCGCGTACGGCAACCACAGAGGGCAACGCGCAGCTAGTGCAGCAGGTGATCCAACAGTGGCCTCGGGTTTCCGTTCGCCGTGTTGCAGCTGCGGTCCAAATGACGCCAACGTCCACGTATCGTCTCATGCGCCAGAGTTTACACCTCTATCCATACAAAATTCAAACGCGGCAACCCCTCAGCGCCGCTACCATTGCTGCACGAGAGACATTCGCTAACGATATAGTGCACAGGATTGATGACAGCGATATGCATGTGGGCAGCATTTGGTTTACTGACAAAGCTTATTTTTACCTGGACGGCTTCGTCAATAAACAGAACTGGCGCATATGGGGAACCGAAAAGCCCCATGTTGCAGTCCCATCGTCCCTGCATCCTCAAAAAGTACTGGTCTGGGCCGCCATTTCTTCCAAAGGAATCATTGGCCCATTTTTCAGATCCGAAACGATTACTGCATCACGCTATCTGGACATTCTTCGTGAACTTGTGGCGGTACAAACTGCCTTAGACGACACTGCGAACACCTCGTGGTTTATGCAAGATGGTGCCCGGCCACATCGCACGGCCGACGTCTTTAATTTCCTGAATGAATATTTCGATGATCGTGTGATTGCTTTGGGCTATCCGAAACATACAGGAGGCGGCGTGGATTGGCCTCCCTATTCGCCAGACATGAACCCCTGTGACTTCTTTCTGTGGGGACACTTGAAAGACCAGGTGTACCGCCAGAATCCAGAAACAATTGAACAGCTGAAGCAGTACATCTCATCTGCATGTGAAGCCATTCCGCCAGACACGTTGTCAAAGGTTTCGGGTAATTTCATTCAGAGACTACGCCATATTATTGCTACGCATGGTGGATATGTGGAAAATATGGTACTATGGAGTTTCCCAGACCGCAGCGCCATCTGTTGTTGAAAATTGTAACTACTGTAATTTCGAAAGATTGTCCGCCTGAAAATGTACTGTTGTCCCAAGCATATTGCAACAAACGGTGTATTTCTATTGCTGCTCGTTTAGTTTTTATTGCCGTTTCAAATATACCCTTCATTTTTGAAACACCCTGTAGGTAAGCGTGTGAAAGAAGTCGCTGTCGTAAGAAGACGTTTTTTTTTCTCTACGTGCCTTATAAATCACGAATGTTCCAGCGTAACGAAAAGCGCTGGCGCGAAGAACGCAGGAGCAGAGAAGGCTGTGAGACGACGTCGGCCACCGGCCCGATGACTAGGACCGCACCACGACAGAGCGGCCTCTACAAGAAGAGAATGTCGCAGTGCCGCTCCTGCCAGCCTCGGCCACACAGTAAAAGACGGGCACTAGCAGAGAGGCCTATATGAGCTGTTGCAACTTCACTCGGGCTTATACACGACTTTTTATCGTGACTCGTCTGCAAAAGGGGTTCGGTTGTGCGCAGCTGCATTCGCGCCCTATATTGAGTCAATAGCCAGCCTAAGTACAGCAGCGAATAAGTTCAAGTATTTGCCTAAATCACGATCGTTCACAAATGATTCACATCGACAACAGTTTAGAATGAAAACTGTTTTTATTTTACTAAATCACATCCACAAAACAAACTGATGGCCACGTGATACTATGTCGGCGGCTCTTAGCCGCACCGACCTTACCGCACCGACGGACCACGATCAAAAGACCCCGACCTTTGTCCCCTATCCTCTGCCTTGTGTCCTGTCGCGTGACACTACATTAATCAAATATATTATTTCTAAACATGGCCATCATGCATTTACAATGTTAGAATATTAAAATACGTAAAATTAAATACCTTATATTATTTTGTAGATAATCATCAGATTATTTACGTATTTAAGGCACTCCACTTTTTGGGAGTTTCACCCCTCTTCTTTTGTTTAATCACGTCTTTGCCTAAAGGTATGTCATACGAAATACAGATTTTGCTCTACATAGATCGAAAACTCAAGAGTACCTTCACAATAAAAGACAATAACTTATTATGTAGAGGTTCTCAAAAATCCTTACAACTTAATTTTTATATAAAACATGTTCTTTAATGTCCAAAATATTATCCCTGCTACTATGTTTTAAATTTGAGTTTTGAACTATTTTGAAGAGCTCTTATGTTTACGGAGTACTCCCATTTCAGTGATCAGATACCCAGCAAATCCAATGTTTAGCAAGGCTAGCGCGCCTTACATTACTAACATATGTACCAAGTTATGCACTGAGACATAGGCAATTATGTAACTAAGTAATTCAATGTGAAACTGTTGTATGCTGCCTCCTCTCTTTATCAAGAAGGAGACTCCATAAATATACTGACTTGCGCTTGCTACACCCCAACTGTTCCTCCACAGTAAACATTACTACATCCAGCAAATTAGTTACACTCCTGGAAATGGAAAAAAGAACACATTGACACCGATGTGTCAGACCTACCTTACTTGCTCCGGACACTGCGAGAGGGCTGTACAAGCAATGATCACACGCACGGCACAGCGGACACACCAGGAACCGCGGTGTTGGCCGTCGAATGGCGCTAGCTGCGCAGCATTTGTGCACCGCCGCCATCAGTGTCAGCCAGTTTGCCGTGGCATACGGAGCTCCATCGCAGTCTTTAACACTGGTAGCATGCCGCGACAGCGTGGACGTGAACCGTATGTGCAGTTGACGGACTTTGAGCGAGGGCGTATAATGGGCATGCGGGAGGACGGGTGGACGTACCGCCGAATTGCTCAACACGTGGGGCGTGAGGTCTCCACAGTACATCGATGTTGTCGCCAGTGGTCGGCGGAAGGTGCACGTGCCCGTCGACCTGGGACCGGACCGCAGCGACGCACGGATGCACGCCAAGACCGTAGGATCCTACGCAGTGCCGTAGGGGACCGCACCGCCACTTCCCAGCAAATTAGGAACACTGTTGCTCCTGGGGTATCAGCGAGGACCATTCGCAACCGTCTCAATGAAGCTGGGCTACGGTCCCGCACACCGTTAGGCCGTCTTCCGCTCACGCCCCAACATCGTGCAGCCCGCCTCCAGTGGTGTCGCGACAGGCGTGAATGGAGGGACGAATGGAGACGTGTCGTCTTCAGCGATGAGAGTCGCTTCTGCCTTGGTGCCAATGATGGTCGTATGCGTGTTTGGCGCCGTGCAGGTGAGCGCCACAATCAGGACTGCATACGACCGAGGCACACAGGGCCAACACCCGGCATCATGGTGTGGGGAGCGATCTCCTACACTGGCCGTACACCACTGGTGATCATCGAGGGGACACTGAATAGTGCACGGTACATCCAAACCGTCATCGAACCCATCGTTCTACCATTCCTAGACCGGCAAGGAAACTTGCTGTTCCAACAGGACAATGCACGTCCGCATGTATCCCGTGCCACCCAACGTGCTCTAGAAGGTGTAAGTCAACTACCCTGGCCAGCAAGATCTTCGGATCTGTCCCCCATTGAGCATGTTTGGGACTGGATGAAGCGTCGTCTCACGCGGTCTGCACGTCCAGCACGAACGCTGGTCCAACTGAGGCGCCAGGTGGAAATGGCATGGCAAGCCGTTCCACAGGACTACATCCAGTATCTCTACGATCGTCTCCATGGGAGAATAGCAGCCTGCATTGCTGCGAAAGGTGTATATACACTGTACTAGTGCCGACATTGTGCATGCTCTGTTGCCTGTGTCTATGTGCCTGTGGTTCTGTCAGTGTGATCATGTGATGTATCTGACCCCAGGAATGTGTCAATAAAGTTTCCCCTTCCTGGGACAATGAATTCACGGTGTTCTTATTTCAATTTCCAGGAGTGTATATTATTACAGTATCCCTTGTAACCTCACACAGTGATATTAACGATAGCAGTGACTTATGAGCGAGTGTGGATGCTTACATGGACAATGTACAACCTCTGACAATAAAGTTCGGTGAACAGTAATGTAACATTAACGTGGATGAACTATGAATTACAGTTACGTTACTGTCCTTCAAAATAATCACCGACCATAACTACACACCGCTGAGCTTTGAGCTACATGTCCTGGAAACTTTGCAAGAAGTCTTCCTTTGGAATCGTGTTCAAAACTCGCGTCACGTTTCGTTCACGTTTCATTGTATGCAAGGAATATAGTCAAATCTCTTTCCTTTCGAAGCGTTTGAGTCAATGGAATAGAAAGAAGTCTGGCGACTATGGGGGATGTCCAGTTGCACCACCCCCTTTTTTGCGAGGAACTGTTTGACGATATTGGCTGTGTGTGGGCGAGCGTTGACGTGAACAAAAAAACCAGTAATCATATTGGACATACTGGGGTCGTACCAAGCGTAGACATTGCATGAAACAGGTAAATATTTCAACGTATCGTGCAGCGTTCAACGTCATTCCCACAGGTAGAAATTCCTGTGGATAATGCCTTGATTATCGAGAAAGGTGATAAGCATCGTTTTGATGCGTGAGTTTTCGGTTCAAATGGTTCAAATGGCTCTGAGCACTATGGGACTCAACTGCTGAGGTCATTAGTCCCCTAGAACTTAGAACTAGTTAAACCTAACTAACATAAGGACATCACAAACATCCATGCCCGAGGCAGGATTCGAACCTGCGACCGTAGCGGTCTTGCGGTTCCAGACTGCAGCGCCTTTAACCGCACGGCCACTTCGGCCGGCTGAGTTTTCGGCTCTGATCTTTTTCCAACGAGGTGATGACTGAGAACTCCATTCCATGCTTTAGGTTTCGTTTCAGGGTCTTACCGGAGACACCAGCTGTCTCTACCTCAGTGACAATACGATTCAAGAAATTCCACCGTTTCGCCAAAATCCTGTGAAGCCTCTAAACGTGCCTGCTTCTGACAGTCAGTCAAGTGATTTGGCACAAGACGACAACACTTTTCCTCCTCCCTAACTCCTGGGTAAGGATTTGTCGCGCGGATTCACGGTTCATGTGCAGTTCATCTGCCATCATGCGCACAGTTAATCGACGGTCGTTCGGTCTTAATGTCCTCACTTTCTCGATGTTTTCGTCGCTGACGGTTGTGGCCAGTCATCCGCTACGGAGGTTCTCAGAAAAACTTTCCCGGCCTCCTCGGAAACGGGCGAACCACTCGTACACACACTTCATGCACAGTGCTTGATCATCATAAACACGTACCAGCAATGTGTGCGTTTCTTGCGGTGTCTTGCCAAGCTTAACACAAAACTTTAAATTAATCCCTTACTCGTTCATTGTCCTATTCTCAGTTCAGAACCAACACACTATACAAGCACTTCATCCAACTATTCTAACACGTAGCACTCACGATGCTCAACTGAACTATGGTGTGGGCAGGTTGTTAACAACGACCGCTACGCAGGTGCAACGTTGAGAATCACCATTGTTGCCCGTTCGACCTTTCTGACTTCATTCACCGAACTCTGCCGTCAGAGGTTGTATATAGTGAAGGACACTGATTGTCTGCATGTCGCCCAACGCTTGCGACAATTCGTTGTGAATCCAAAGTTAACTATTGGCAATCTTCTTTATTGTAAAAAAATTGTTAATGTGATTTGCTTTAATTGTTGAATAGCTATCTGAGAACACAGCATCCTTTAGGCACCCTACAAGAGACGAGTGGACAGGACCCCACAACGGACGCCAGCAGACGCTGAGATGAAGCCCAAACAATGAGTCTGTCCAGGCCTCATACAGAAGAGCAACAGTTCTAAATGCAGAAAAACATCGTCAGTATGTGAAATCGTGAGACATGCGCGAATTTCCTAGGCACACACCAGCACACGCCAGCTACGGATTGTCTACCTTACATGGAGAGGCGTTGCCATGAAACGGCGATCTGCCATTGCGCTGCATTGCAAACTGAACCCGCCAATCGACACGAGAGGAGAAAATTTTGAGGCACAGTTGATCTGGGTTCAAATGGCTCTGAGCACTATGAGACTTAACTTCTGAGGTCATCAGTCCCCTAGAACTTAGAACTACTTAAACCTAACTAACCTAAGGACATCACACACATCCATGCCCGAGGCAAGATTCGAACCTGCGGTCGCGCGGTTCCAGACTGAAACGCCTAGAACCGCTCGGCCACATCGTCCGGTCAGTTGATCTGGAAAATGGATGAGAGGAAGAGTGGGCGGTGACACCGCGCGGAAGCGAGAGGACAAGAGATCCCTTCCATCCATTCCCAACATCCACCTTCCAATGCCGCAAAGCCGCAGGTGCCGGGGACAAGCAGGACACTCACGCCAGAAAGGTCTGAGGCGAAGCGCCTTACTAACGCAGTGCCTGCCACCGACTGCACTACACGACGAATGTTTGCCTGCCACCGACTGCACTACACGACGAGTGATGACAAATAATGGTGAGACAATTCATCCCACCCCCCTTCCAGTTAATAACTGAGTCGTGCCGATGCCCTGACAAATCGGTCCTGAGATCTGTAATTTGGAATTTGGAATTGATCCCTATACATCAAGGGAGGCTGTTCCATAGTTAAAAGGTGGCTGGGAGCATTGTATTGTCAGTGAAGAAGAAATAACTCAAGATGGGATCTGGTAGTGGCTTCAAACGTAGACTAGTCGTTGGATATCACTGGTGAGAGTTCCACCAGGGATATTTTAAGCTTTCTAAAGCTGCCAAAGTCGACTACTGGTCATGTGACCGTGAAGTGAAAATGGGAAGAAATACCAGTAGCGAAACCAAAACTAGGCAGTCCCGATGCAATGAAGGGCAGGGATCGTTGAACAGTGCACTAGTTTATTGGAAACAGTTGCACGAAAGCAGAGAGTGGTACCAGCAGTTCAGGACGTAGGAAATTAATAAGAATGGGTAGAGTGGTCGTACACCTTTCCGTAAGTCACAAGTTCCCATAGTCAGCGAGGTGGCGTAAAGCGACGCCATTGGACGGTGGATTACTGGAAACAACTGAGTTGGAGTGACGAATCACGCTCTACCCTGTGGCAATCAGACGGTAGGGTTTTGGTTTGGCGAATACCTCGCGAACGTTATCTGCCATCATCTACTGTGTGAACTAATAAGTACTGTGGAGATGGTGTTATGGTATGGAGGTGATTTTCGTGGTTAGGGTGTGGTCTCCTATTTGTGTTTAAGTAAACGCTAAATGATAGCGCTGTAAGCATCATTATTTAATGGTGGTCGACTACAAACGGCAAATGAATCATACAACAATGCCCAAGAGGTGTACGTTTGACATTAAACAAACTTCTCAGTGTGCATGGGTGTACAGGTTGTGACGTTCGCCTGCTTTATTATTTTGTTGACGATCCTCGGTGTCGACGTATTGCGTTGTAATACTGGCAGAAAAAAATAGGGGGTGGAAGTGCAGTACTGACTTCTGTAAATGATATAGTTGACTGGTCCACAGTTGCGTTTCACCGTTGTTTACTTTCACTATTCACAACCCCCTAATATTACACATTTATATGGCCAGTGCAATATTGTTTGACTTTTGATAATCCTCATTAATAGGTTGCAGGCAAACATGCGCATACTGCTCCAATAGTTTACTGTTAAACATCTACGAGAAGTAAAAACCTAACCCCACATTTCACTGTTATTGAAGATTAAAAAGGTACATATGGAGCAGACACTGTCATTGTTTTGAGACACAGCCTAATTGTGTTACACTTATTTCACTGTTAAGTTGATGCATTTTTGTTGACCTAACCAATACAGATTCCTCGTCTGAAAGTCGTCCATGGACTGACTACCACGGGACCAGAAATCGGGCCCTTATATAACCTCACAATAATAGGAACTGAAACTATACAATGTTCGATGTTCAATTAACAAAAATTACAATTATAACTTAACTCATTAAAATAACTGCATACACCGAAAAATTGATTCTTTTTAACAGTTTCTTCTACTACAAGGATTAAGCCATATACTTTGTTTAAATCATGAAAGTAAAAAATATAGTTACGCAAACAATACTTCTGACGAAACTAGAAATTACTTTGGAATCACTTAAGAGCTGACTTTGCTAACATTCCTTCGAACAGAGCCCAATTTACCCTTTAAGAATATGATTATTTGTTCCTCCAAATGTTTATAATTGGTGCAGAATTTATAATAGAATTTAAGTTACGAAACAATAACTGATTTCACCCTATAACAGAAGATACTCACGAGTAATAGTCGAAATAAATTAGAAAATCAATTACATACATAAAACTAAGCACAACATTAGACCTGGTGTTATATTCTTTAAAACTGAGGGCCAACCTTTCTCTTTTATGAAAATGCAGATTATACTTACGTATGTTAATGGTAATTTGTCATACTTACGTATGTTAATGGTAATTTGTCAGGCAACTGATATGTTGACAAACATATTTTTTAAACCACGAGTCTTAAAAACTAAGAAATGTTATTACTTTGTTCCAAAGTCTACATCGTAATACCTTCATCACTTCTATTTGAGTCTATTTTCGAACAATCTGATTGTAAATTTACGACGGTAGGTCCAAGATTTATATCCATCATCACTACCTGTCAAGTTCTGCTTTCTGAAGCTTTCCAGTATGCCGCGCAGACTGCGCCCAAGCTACAGTAGGGATGTTGTCTGTTGCCTCATGCACAAGCGATTCAGTGTATGTTACCTTGAATGTTTTATTTCTTTCTCCCACATAGCCTTAAAGCCTTTTGCCCAAATTAATTTCCATGGGGCTGCACTGACAGTGACTCGTGGGTAAACGTGAAACTGTGTGAACCCCATTCACGTGCAAGGAATTCAGGTTTGTGCGTTCTGTCACGGGACTTGTATAAATTAACGAGCTGCAGGAGTTCGGCACGAGCCTGGATTACACTGTGCTTAATATTTTTAACTTTAAGCCGTGGAAAAGTATTCGCTTTTCTGGTGTTTGTACTTGGTGTTACTCTGTAACAGCTGAATTATAACTGGCAATGACCGACTTCGAAGCAAGGTGTGACAATAATTGTGAATCACCTCACGAAACTGACAGCATTCATTTCCGAATGGTAGTCACTGCTGTTTTCCTTACATGTCTATGCAAGTTTATTTTCAGAAATAAAACTAGAAGAAGAGTCAGCATGCAGAATAATTATCCGAGAACCTACTCCTATGAGAAATGTAAAACCCATGTTTCATCAAGGTATTTCACTGTTCAACCATCTCCTCATCTTTTATAGTTAATCTTTATATGGGATGTAGTTTGTGCTGCACCTCTGCCATCTCTTTGAACTAAACGCTCTCTTTTTAAAATTTTAAACACTGTTGTTTTTAAACATTGCTATAGGCTGAAGTTCAGCTATCATGCGTTAACTTAATTACAGAATGTACGTATAGCTATCTCGGCTCCATAAAGTTGTTGACAAACTGACCATGATTTCGACAGCTCTAACGCAATCTTCATCCGAATAAAAATTGTATAGGATTACCTATGAAATATAATGACACAGGCTCAAAAATACAATATACGTAATATGATTACTTCCATTAAATGTACAAACAAATTATTTACCTGTAATCACACCAGAGGTGAAAACATCTGAGCAAAGATGATCTTGTCAAATTGAAATTATCACAGGAATAAAAATTAAACTGTAAAAATATAAAATCTTTGTCAGGCAATGTCATACCACATCGGATGGGAAAAAGCGGTTTTTAATTGTTCTGAAGCCAAAAACCGCATAAAAAAGCATCACTCACATCGGGTTTTAATTGTTCTGAGGCCAAAAACCGCATAAAAAGCATCAATCAAAATCAAATCGGATTATTAATTTCCGTGTGACTGGCGCAAAATATGTTCAATATGCTGTCCACCGTTTTCTGCAACAAGTTGAAATCGAGAAAAAGCATGCTCCACAACTGATTGAAGTGTTTCTGAGGTCACGTTAGAATGTGTTGCGTAATGCGTGCCTTCAATGCAACTAAGTTTGCAATCGGAACACTCAGCACAACATCTTTCAAATAGCCCCACAGACAGGAGTCACACAGATTAAGATCAGATGATCGGGACGGCGAGGCTGTAGGGAAATGGCAGCTGATAACTCTAGCATTTCCGAAATGGGGCTTCAGCAGCTGCTTAACTGGATTTGAAACGCGCGGAGGTGCGCCATCTTGCATAAAAATGAATCCATCCACGCTGCTGGAGAGCTGGAATGACGTGGCTGCGCAGAAGACACCCACAGCGCTTACCAGTGATGGTACAGGTAACAGGACCGGAAGCACCTGTCTCTTCGAAAAAGTTGGCTCTATGATAAATGATGCCGTAAACCCACAACCAACAGTGACCTTTTCAGGATGAAGTGGTACTGGTTGATTTGCGTGTGGATTTTCCATTGCTCATATTCGACAATTCTGTGTAATGACACATCCTGTCAGATGGAAGTGAGCTTCGTCTGTCCACAAACTCTTCCAAGGCCAATCATTGTCCATTTCCATGCGAGCAAGAAATTCTAAAGCAAAGGTCTCTCCTGCTGGCAGATCAACACGAAGCAACTCATGAACATGGGTAATTCTGAATGGATAGCAAAGAAGGATGTTCAGTAGGATTTTACGCACGGTGCTCACGGGTGTGTTCAATGTTCGGGCAATTCTCCATGCACTGCACGTTTGCACACCACTACTCGTCTCCTCCTGCATTGCTATGGCCACTGGTTTCACTGACGTCGAATCAATTCGTTATCTTCCTCTACAAGGTTGCACATCAAAAGAACCCGCATTTTCGAATTTCCTAATAATTTTCACCAGACCCACGGCAGTCATCGGATTAACGCCTTTTTTCAAACCCTTCAGTGTCTGGAACTTCTGTAGAGCGGCGTGTGCACAGTAATCATTCTTGTAATACAGCTTTACAACCAGAGCGCGATCATGCATTAAGAGAGTCATGGCGAACGTTACAGAAGCGAAAGGAGGAAAAGCCGTGTACCTGGTGTGTTTGTACCAACTTCAATGGGTCGTGCGCATGACAGACGTTTTCATTTACGTATTCTGACACACACGCAGCGCCCTCTACTGATCAGTTTTCACACTATTTTTTTTTCTTCTGTCATACGTTTTCCCCCTTCTCCGATAGTATTCGGTTTCAATTTGACGTCATTCTGACCAGTGGTGTTATTTCTGCAGCGTTTTGAAAGAAAAACTCCAATTATAAATCACTTTGTACGTGAACACATTTTACATCATTGCGAACCGTGTACAGTAAAGGAACAGTTCGGAGACAATAACTATCACAAGATAATGTACCCTGCAATAAAGCAGCATCCTTGGGGTAATGCTCTGTGCGAAATACGAGGGTTGTTTTTTAAGTAAGAGCCGTTTTTATTTTTAAAAAAAGATACAAATACTTTTGTAAAAAAACTTTTATTTTCTGATTCTACACACTTTTACCTATGTTTCTACATAGTTGCCTTGTTTATTTAAGCGCTTGTCATACCGTACAACTAAGTTTTTAATTCCCTCTTCAAAGAATTCGGCCGCCTGCTCCGACAGCCAAGAGTTCACGGCCGCTTTCACTTCATCGTCGTCATTGAAGCGCTGCCCGCCAAGATGGTGTTTCAGGTACCGGAAAAGGTGAAAATCGCTAGGAGCAAGGTCGGGGCTGTATGGTGCATGGTCCAAAACTTCCCAGCCAAAAGAATCAATCAAATCCCGAGTCTTTTGAGAGGTGTGAGCCCTAGCGTTATCGTGCAGGAGCAAAACTCTTTTTGTCAGCATGCCGCGCCTTTTGTTTTGAATTGCTCTGCGGAGCTTCTTTAGAGTTGCACAGTAGGCATCTGAGTTTATTGTCGTTCCTCGTGGCATAAAGTCTACTAGCAAAACACCGCGCCGGTCCCAGAACACAGTTGCCATAATCTTGCGCTTTGACAGCGTCTGTTTGGCTTTGACCTTGACGGGTGAGGTTGTGTGTCGCCATTCCATCGATTGTCGCTTGCTTTCGGGAGTGATATGGGATACCCATGTTTCATCTCCAGTGACAATTTGACCCAACATGTCATCCCCTTCTTCCTCGTAACGAATCAAAAAGTCCAATGAAGTGGCAAATCTCTTCCCTGTGTGGTCATCTGTGAGGAGTCTGGGTACCCACCGAGAACACAGTTTCTTAAAGTTTAGGTTTTCAGACACAATTTTGTACAAAACCGAACTTGAAACTTGTGGAAATTCCAAAGAAAGAGTGGAAATTGTGAATCTTCTGTCCTCACAAATCTTTGTTTCGACTGCAGCCACCAAATCATCAGTGATCACAGAGGGCCGGCCTGAGCGTTCTTCGTCATGGACGTTTTGACGGCCATTTTTAAACTCTCTAACCCATTGACGCACTTTACCTTCACTCATTGCATTCAAGCCATAAACTTCAGTTAACTGACGATGAATTTCTGCAGCTGATAGGCTTCTCGCGGTCAAAAAACGTATCACTGACCGTATCTCACACGCGATTCAATAATCGTAAACGTTATAAAGTAGCACAGCGATGCGTACAATCAGCTACAGAGCTGCAACTTGCATCAGTGTGAACGGGAAGGATGCCGGCAAGTGGCGCGGTGGCTTGTTGCGGCGTCCGCGCGAACTACGGGACTATACGCGCGAACGGCCCTTACTTAAAAAACAACCCTCGTATCATTCCTGAAGCGGAGTGGCTAGCCCAGGGTCCTTTCCTGGACCTAAAGGACCACCGTTGGTGTGAGTCATGTAGTCTACTTCGGCCCAGAACCCAACATCCATTGTCACTACTTTCTCTTCTTTCGGCTCCTGAGAGAATGGGCTTGTATTTGCTCCTATTCCTCCACAGACTTTCAGACACCTCACGGAAAGTGTCACGAGCACACTTCTAGACATCAAAAAGGTGAGGAGTGCACACAACGCACATTAATATCCATCAACAGGTGTCCGGATACTTTTGTTCAGATAGTATAAGAGTGTGAGTGTGAGTGAGTGAGTGAGTGTGTGTGTGTGTGTGTGTGTGTGTGTGTGTGTGTGTGTGTGTGTGTAAAGGCCCAATAATTCGTTTTCACTTACACGATCAGGTTCTCATGAATCAAACAGCAATGCTTTCCCCAATTTTATAAATAAGAGAGACACAGGAACCAACATAGTTTTTTTAAAGGTAACTATGGTTTTCTGCGGCCAGAATAGCAGATAGAGAAGATACAGATGCTTCTGTACAATTAACAAGAAATTATTAGTAAAAATACATAGAATACAGGGACCCTTGTATTGTTAAAACGAGCCTTGTGTTCCCTACCACCTGGAAACTTACGCGAATCTCCAAGAAAAATTCGGCAACTGAGGCCGTAGGCTAGCGATGTTTACGTTGATCTCCACCGGTACCTGAGTCATCGAGACAAAAGATACGTCGTTAGTTGTGAGTTCCCTTTCGAAGAATTAAGTGAAGTGCAGTAGAACCTCTGTCAAAGAAGATTAGGTTTAATATTCATTTATAGAATGCAGCTTGTAAAACATACAGATACGTTTGTAATGCATACTGTATTTTAAGAACTATAAGACGCACTTTTTTCTTCGAAAAATGACCGCAAAAATTCAGGCGCGTCTCATACTCGAAGTTAATATAAAAGTGTCCAGTGTTTGCTTTAAAACTCCCGCCAGCCTGAAAATGGCCATATATTCGTCGCCGCGCGAAACCTGTCTCTATTTGGAAATACTGGACTCAACTGGCGGCCGCGGTGCACCGATACGACGAACATGAGAATCGGAGATTCCCAAGCATGCTTACATTCTCACCCTCCCGTCCAGCCATGATCACAAACCCAGATCACAGTCTAGTCTACGATGTGTCATTGCAATCTACGATGCCTGTGAGCTTGAATTGAAAACGATTTGCGTTATTGGTAACAGTGGAATATTTTTCTTAGTAGCTATTTTTGTAATGGAATAACTAAAATACGAGGGTTGAAACCTAAATAGTGGCAACTGTTTATTCACAACCAATACAAAAGGGATACATGTTTGCTCCTGTTACCGTCCTTGAAAGTAGCCACCAGCGTTGAGTAGAACCCGTTGCCAGCGATGTGGAAGGCGTAGTATACCGTTAGCAGAGCCTGGTCTGTTGATGATGCGAACGGAGCGGTCTAAAGTTATGCTGATTCTCGTGGACTACTGTGATGGTGTTATCCTAACGCATTACGTGCCTCCACGGCAGACCGTTAACGCACAGTGTTACTGTTGGTTTTTGAACATCACCTGCGACCAGCTTTGCGAAAGAAGCGGCGACACTTTCTGCGCAAACCACCTATCATTTTGCACGACAATGCGAGGGCGCGTACAGCGCAAGCTGTGGCTGCTCTATTCGGTCGATGGGACTGGGAAGTACTGTACCATCCACCATACTACCCGGACTGGAGTCCACGGGATTTTGAGTTGATTCCGAACCACTTCGTGGCATTCGCTTCAGAAATGTTCCAGATGTTCGACAAGCAGCAGACCGCTCCATTCACACCATCAATGGAACAGGCTCTGTTAACGGTATACTATGCCTTCCACATCGCTGGCAACGGGTTCTACATAACTCTGGTGACTACTTTCAAGGACGGTAACAGGTGCAAACATGTAACACTTTGGTATCGTTTGTGAATAAACAGTTGCTACTATTTAAGTTCCAACCCTCGTATATTCATATGATGCGGGCTATAAATTGAAATTAATAGCATATGCAGGAGAACATGGAAACAGAGCAGCCGAGCGGCATTTCGGCCCTCCACCAACAGAAAAAATCATTCGTGATTGGAGGGCTAGTAACGAAGAACTGAAAAAAAAAATGAGTAACGCTAAATGTGCATATAGAGGACTGAAAGCAAAATGGACGAATCTAGAGGATGAGGTAGTCTACTGAAATGGATTCAAGTGCACTTTCAAATGGCACTGGAGTTAATACAAAAATGTTTCAAATACACGCTCGTAAGCTAAGCTACTGTGAAAATTAACAGATTTTAGGGGTGGAGCTGGTTGGTACTACAGATTTATGAAGCGGTATGGTCTCAGCATGCGAACCAAACAAAACCAATATATCTCAGAAAATGCCACAAGGGTATAAAGAGAAAATATTATCTTTCCATCTCTTTATTGTTCAGCATCGAAAGAAAACCAGTGTGGAACTAAGTCAAATAGCTACTATGGAGGAAACTCCTCTGATATTTGATATGCCGAGTAACAGAACAGTTGCCATAAAGGTGCTAAAACAGTATAAAAACAAGTCAACATGAGAAAAATGACAACACAGTTGTCACTACATGTTGTGCTAACGTTACTGAAGTTAATCAAATGACCATTTTCAAGCGAAAAACAATGCGGAAACCTGAAATACCCCCGGGTGCTGTTGTTCACTTACATGGCAAGGGTTGGATGGACGAGACTGGTATGAAATTATACATCAACAGGGTGTGGGAGAGAAGGAAAGGCGCTTTATAGAAGAAGAGTTGCCTTCCCTTGCTTCATCAGTGTAGTAGTCACTTGAAGAATTCTGTGAAAGTGAAATTGAGGCAGGGAAATATAGAGCTAGCTAAAACTTCCTGGCAGATTAAAAGTGTGTGCCGGACCGAGACTAGCTATAGTTTGTTCGAGTCTCGGTCCGGCACACAGTTTTAATCTGCCAGGAAGTTTCATAACGGTACACACGCCGCTGCAGAGTGAAAATCTCATTATAGAGCTAGCTGTTATTCCGGGAGAACATACTTCACAATTGCAACCTCTTGATGCCAAGATAAACGAACTATTTAAAGTGTATATGAGAGGGGAATAGAGCAAATGGATGATGGATGAAACCCAACATGAATTCAGGCAGAAGGGAGCTTTAGAAGGACCTACAACCTAACAAGCGTGTCGGTAGATAGAACAGTTGTGGTCTAGAGTGAGAGAAGACATTATTATCAAATCATTGAAGAAGTGCGGGCATAAGTAACACTCTCGATGACAGTGAAGACCACATTAGATATGGAGATGACGGTCAGTTCGGTTTGAGAAACTAAGATTTCTTCTAGTCTGTGTTTGTAATATTACGAAAAAGTACAATTTCTTTAAAAATGATAAATGTAATTTTTTTTAAAATTGCTTAAACATTAAAATGCATCTTATAGTTCGTCGGGCCTTATATTCCGTAAAATACGGAATTCCGTTTACTAACAACGAGTCTTGTTGAATTTTGCACAGAGCATAACTTAATCATAGCTAACACTTGGTTCAAGAATCATAAAAGAAGGTTGTATACCTGGAAGAATCCTGGAGATACTAAAAGGTATCAGATAGATTATATAATGGTAAGACAGAGATTTAGGAACCAGGTTTTAAATTGTAAGACATTTCCTGGGGCAGATGTGGATTCTGACCACAATCTATTGGTTATGAACTGCAGATTGAAACTGAAGAAACTGCAAAAAGGTGGGAATTTAAGGAGATGGGACCTGGATAAACTGAAAGAACCAGAGGTTGTAGAGAGTTTCAGGGAGAGCATAAGGGAACAATTGACAGGAATGGGGGAAAGAAATACAGTAGAAGAAGAATGGCTAGCTCTGAGGGATGAAGTAGTGAAGGCAGCAGACGATCAAGTAGGTAAAAAGACGAGGGCTAATAGAAATCCTTGGGTTACAGAAGAAATATTGAATTTAATTGATGAAAGGAGAAAATTTAATTCATGAAAGGAGAAAATATACAAATGCAATAAATGAAGCAGGCAAAGAGGAATACAAACGTCTCAAAAATGACATCGACAGGAAGTGCAAAATGGCTAACGAGGGATGGCTAGAGGACAAATGTAAGGATGTAGAGGCTTGTCTCACTAGGGGTAAGATAGATACTGCCTACAGGAAAATTAAAGAGACCTTTGGAGAGAAGAGAACCACTTGTATGAATATCAAGAGCTCAGATGGCAACCCAGTTCTAAGCAAAGAAGGGAAGGCAGAAAGGTGGAAGGAGTATATAGAGGGTTTATACAAGGGCGATGTACTTGAGGACAATATTATGGAAATGGAAGAGGATGTAGATGAAGACGAAATGGGAGATAAGATACTGCGTGAAGAGTTTGACAGAGCACTGAAAGACCTGAGTCGAAACAAGGCCCCGGGATTAGGCAACATTCCATTAGAACTACTGATGGCCTCGGGAGAGCCAGTCATGACAAAACTCTACCATCTGGTGAGCACGATGTATGAGAGAGGCGAAATACCCTCGGACTTCAAGAAGAATATAATAATTCCAATCCCAAAAAAAGCAGGTGTTGACAGATGTGAAAATTACCGAACTATCAGTTTAATAAGTCACAGCTGCAAAATACTAACGCGAATTCTTTGCAGACGAATGGAAAAACTGGTAGAAGCCGAACTCGGGGAAGATCAGTTTGGATTCCGTAGAAATGTTGGAACACGTGAGGCAATACTGACCTTACGACTTATCTTAGAAGAAAGATTAAGAAAAGGCAAACCTACGTTTCTAGCATTTGTAGATTTAGAGAGAGCTTTTGACAATGTTAACTGGAATACTCTCTTTCAAATTCTGAAGGTGGCAGGGGTAAAATACAGGGAGCGAAAGGCTATTTACAATTAGTACAGAAACCAGATGGCAGTTATGAGAGTCGAGGGGCATGAAAGGGAAGCAGTGGTTGGGAAAGGAGTGAGACAAGGTTGTAGCCTCTCCCCGATGTTATTCAATCTGTATATTGAGCAAGCAGTAAAGGAAACAAAAGAAAAATTCGGAGTAGGTATTAAAATTCATGGAGAAGAAGTAAAAACTTTGAGGTTCGCCGATGACATTGTAATTCTGTCAGAGACAGCAAAGGACTTGGAAGAGCAGTTGAACGGAATGGACAGTGTCTTGAAAGGAGGATATAAGATGAACATCAACAAAAGCAAAACGAGGATAATGGAATGTAGTCAAATTAAGTCGGGTGATGCTGAGGGAATTAGATTAGGAAATGAGACACTTAAAGCAGTAAAGGAGTTTTGCTATTTAGGGAGTAAAATAACTGATGATGGTCGAAGTAGAGGGGATATAAAATGTAGACTGGCAATGGCAAGGAAAGCGTTTCTCAAGAAGAGAAATTTGTTAACATCGAGTATAGATTTGAGTGTTAGGAAGTCGTTTCTGAAAGTATTTGTATGGAGTGTAGCCATGTATGGAAGTGAAACATGGACGATAACTAGTTTGGACAAGAAGAGAATAGAAGCTTTCGAAATGTGGTGCTACAGAAGAATGCTGAAGACAAGGTGGGTAGATCACGTAACTAATGAGGAGGTATTGAATAGGATTGGGGAGAAGAGAAGTTTGTGGCACAACTTGACTAGAAGAAGGGATCGGTTGGTAGGACATGTTTTGAGGCATCAAGGGATCACAAATTTAGCATTGGAGGGCACCGTGTAGGGTAAAAATCGTAGAGGGAGACCAAGAGATCAATACACTAAGCAGATTCAGAAGGATGTAGGTTGCAGTAGGTACTGGGAGATGAAGAAGCTTGCACAGGATAGAGTAGCATGGAGAGCTGCATCAAACCAGTCTCAGGACTGAAGACCACAACAACAACAACAACGAGTCTGTCAATATGCACTTAATATGTGGCGAATGTTAACAAAATATATTACGGACAGCAGAACAGAAGCAGAACACCTCCCATTAGACGCTCTCCAATCCGTCACACTTTCCCTAATACCATCGGAAGACTCCAACCAAAAGCTGCAAAATTAGCGGTTCTTACAATTGCTGCAATGTATCTGCAAGCTAGTTCTCATCAAATAGAAAGAGAAACTAGTATTAGGCAAACGAGTGTTTGTGTATTCTTCATAGACATAAATAGCTTTTACACATAAGGATCCAAACGTTCCATGTCTACACTGCAATAAACTGTCAGTATTGGTTTGCGTACTTGACATTACATTACATAATATCGCATTAGACTACTTCGATTTTCATGCATACTACACAAACCGAAAGCCTTTTCAAAATGAAGCTCATTGCGAGATAGCCCTTCAGTACTAATCACATGTTAACTTTCTACAGAAAGGTGATTTCTGATATCTGTTTTTATATTGTTCATGCAACTAAACTCCCCACACTCCTACCTTTTACATGATTCCTAAAGCCCATAAACCCAACCACCCAGGACGCCCCATTGCAACCGGTTTCGGTGCTCTGCTCTCGTACACCAACACCTTCAACCTATTAGCCAGAACCTATCCTCCTGTATAAATACCAACCATTTCCTCCACTGGCTCTCCACAGTTCCTGCCGCTTTACCCTCCCTTTACAGCAACATCCCTAATGCCCATGGGCTGGCCACTATTGAACAACACACACACACACACACACACACACACATACACACACACACACACAGGCGCGCGCGCACACACACGCACGCAAACACACACACATACATTATACGTTCAGTAACCGTAGCAGCAAAAATTTCACTTCATTTTTGAGGATGACAAACCATGACCACATAGAACTGCGCAGGTGGGGGAGCAACTGTCAGTTGCGCCGGTGCAGAAATGAAATGCCCTACCAACCATGCTACTAGCATGGGAGCATGCTGCAAAGCATGCACTGCCGTCTTTGGCAATCACACACCCTTTTAAGGATCATGTACCACCTTTTGCAATGTCCAGGAGACGATCATGAATCGCTGTGACTTCAGTGTAATTACTGTCTTCGAATAAAACTGCCATATTTGTTCATCTCATTGAGTACCTATTTCAACTGCCTTCTGTACTACACTGTAGCATTTCTCGGTTCCTTCTGTGTATGGTCCAAATTTCATCGAGCTATGTTATTTGACAGTGACAAATTATGTGAAAGTTACTTTCGTTCTTAACTTTTGCACTATAGTCTAGCTTATTACTAGATTATTCTTTCGTTCTTTCTTTTGCTTGTGCCTGTTTTCCCGCAGAGACGCATGGTCGGCATTGTTAATCGGATGTGGCAATGTTAGTTTAAGGGGTGGCCGGATGCCCTTCCTGCCGCCACCCCGTACCCCCCCAGGAAGGAATTAGTGTACCCCAACTGTCTGCGACTAATGTAATCCATGGAATAGTCCGAAAGTGTTCATATGTCTGCCTGCCGTGTAACTGCGGTGGAATTTGGGGACCAGCCCTGTATTCACCTACGGGGACGTGGAAAACCGCCTAAAAACCACATCCAGGCTGGCCGGCACACCGGCCCTCGTCGTTAATCCGCCGGGCGGATTCGATCCGGGGCCGGCGCGCTTACCCGAGTCCAGGTAGCTGTGCGTTAGCTTATTACTAGATTATCTAGGTATGAAACTAAACAGATTAGCTTCTGCTGTGGATACAGTTGTTGGGGTAACTGGCATGTATCACAGTTAATCTGAATCTATAATTACATATGGTTAATTTTTAGAGGATATCCATGTTACGAACTCTACTAATAGGTGATATGTTTGAGTCCCAGTCCAGCACACAGTTTTAATCTGCCAATAAGTTTCAACTCTACTACTGCTATTAACTATCATTAGGAAAATTGGCGATGCCCACCCAAAAACTGCTTGTCACCCATTACTAAAAATCCTGAACTATTACCGATCCTGGAACTCTTCATCTTTGTGATTATCATCATGTTGCCCAGTAAATCTGATCTAACTGAAGAAAATATTTTCAAACAAAAGCAAGACAGCACACAAATAAAACACTATCCTTCAAAAACACCGCTTAAAACTCTACCAGCACAAAAGTAAGAACAGGGAAAATAAGCTCTATGACAAATTTAAAGGTAAAGAATTACTGAGCATGGAAATGGGTTCTCTGAAGGTAAATCTGCATGTTCACTGAAGAGAAATGTACATGATTTCCAGCTTGATAAATGTTAATACTCAACGAAGGAATTCATGAATAATGAATGACATGGTAATTTAACAACCGACTGATCTACTATTTAACAAAATCGTAGAGTAGAAATCATACTGAATTTATAAAAATAATATTTAGAAAATTTAGAAACTCTCCTCCTCATAAACAAATACAATTTAATCGTCACAGTACGAAAGCTCTGTAACAAATTCATATCAGAAGGCCGCACGCGGAATCGTAATTAGGGGAGTCTTGGGGCTCTGTTCCTATTTGAGCTACGAACATGGAGTGGAAATTTTTTGGGTTAGCCTGAACCAGCGGCCATTTGCATAGCGATTCAAACATCTGTCTTATTGTACCTACCTTACAGCATATTAAGCATGGCCTCAAAGACGAACCAGAGCTGGTGACCAGGCAAATTGTGCTAAACTAGCAATTTCTTTTGCTTAATATTTTAATTGGGCTGAAATTAGTGCTCAGCTAATGGCACCATCTGTACACTGTTCGGGTTTTGCATGTGAAAGCAGCCATCCTCAAATAACTACGGATTGGAGTAAGATTAATGGTATCGGACCTTAGTCTAAGATAAATTTTCTTCTTCTTTTTAATTTTACGTGCGAGGTGCCACTACTATACTACAAACTTGTACGAAACGGATCAAACGTTGCATGAAGGTAGATAAATGGATAAGTCAAAAAGAAACTCCCTGACAGATTTAACTGTGTGCTGGACCGAGACTCGAACTCATGATCTTTGCCTTTCGAGGGTACGTGCTCTAAACACTGAGCTACAAAAGCAGAACTCACGACCCTTCCTCACAGCTGTACTTCCTCCAGCACGTTTCATTCCAGCGCACACTCCGCTGCAGAGTGAAAATTTTATTCTGGAAACACCCTCCGGCTGTGGCTAAGCACTGACTGCGGTATGTCATCTCTTCCAGGAGTGGTAGTAAGGTTCGCAGGAGAGTTTCAGAGAATTTGGGAAGGTAGGACATGAGGTACTGGAGGAAGTATAGCTGTGAGAACGCCTCCTGAGTCGTGCTTGGGTAGCTCAGTCTTTAGAGCACTTGCCCGCGGAAGACAAAGATAAAGGTGCCGAGTCCGAGTCTCAGTCCGCCACACAGCTCTAATCTGCCAGGAAGTTTCGCATCAGCGCACTCTACGCTGCAGATTGAGAAAGTCATTCAAGAAGTCAAAACGCTTTTTATATCCAAATCTAAATCGGTTGTTGATATGCAATGGTTTAAAGCAGATAAAATTATGTTAACTGAATGCGCTGGAACGGCTTAAAGTGAATCACGCAACTAAGAAATGCATTATTACGCTAAGACTGAAAACGCAATGTGACAAATCTAACTTCATTCGGAGTTTATGTGCAAAAAACACGTTTTTCGAGTGTTTTATTAAACGCACCCCTTTCGTGTTTCTAACTGAGCGAAACGGTTGAAATTTTATTGGATGACTGACAAATACATGTAATTAATGGTTGTCCTGTCGCTTTGTTGAAACTTTAATCGTTGCCATGATGGTAAGCAACATGGCTCGAAAGACAATAAAAAAAAACAGAAGCATATTAGTCGTCAGAATCAACAAAATTGTGCATCGGTTGCCAAGCTGTGGTGGTCTAATATTAAAATTATGGTACGACTTCTTTGGAAACTTCCAAGACATTTAAATCAAAATATTTGGAAATATTTGTGCCTTTTTGGAGTTAATCCAACTGCCCCAGCGCAATGAGCTCTCTTACCTGCAAGGTTTCCACACACGTGCATCTTACAATTGATAGTCTGGAGTCCCTAAACCTGTGCCAAAAATCCAGAAGATTCGCCAGCTGTTGTAAACAATATACAACAGCATACATGTAACAGGTAAAAAAAAGTTTTTATGGGGTGATAAAATTTCTGTAGGCGATTAACAAATAAATTTGTCAAGGTGTTATGATTTGAGAGTCTTTGAAGCTGCCAGATACGTGGAAAAACTAGTTCCCTTCATTTACATCCCTAACTCTGACCGGGACATATTCGCCAATTTCTGTGCTATGGTAGGAGTATTTTTCATTCCGGTAATATAAAACTGTACTAATCAATGTAACGTTGTTGTGGTCTTCAGTCCTGAGACTGGTTTCATGCAGCTCTCCATGCTACTCTATCCTGTGCAAGCTTCTTCATCTCCCAGTACCTACTGCAACCTACGTCCTTCTGAATCTGCTTAGTGTATTCATCTCTTGGTCTCCCTCTACGATTTTTACCCTCCACGCTGCCCTCCAATGCTAAATTTGTGATCCCTTGATGCCTCAAAACATGTCCTACCAACCGATCCCTTCTTCTAGTCAAGTTGTGCCACAAACTTCTCTTCTCCCCAATCCTATTCAATACCTCCTCATTAGTTACGTGATCTACCCACCTTATCTTCAGCATTCTTCTGTAGCACCACATTTCCAAAGCTTCTATTCTCTTCTTGTCCACACTAGTTATTGTCCATGTTTCACTTCCATACATGGCTACACTCCATACAAATACTTTCAGAAACGACTTCCTGACACTTAAATCTATACTCGATGTTAACAAATTTCTCTTCTTCAGAAACGATTCCCTTGCCATTGCCAGTCTACATTTTATATCCTCTCTACTTCGACCATCATCAGTTATTTTACTCCCTAAATAGCAAAACTCCTTTACTACTTTAAGTGTCTCATTTCCTAATCTAATCCCCTCAGCATCACCCGATTTAATTTGACTACATTCCATTATCCTCGTTTTGCTTTTGTTGATGTTCATCTTATATCCTCCTTTCAAGACACTGTCCATTCCGTTCAACTGCTCTTCCAAGTCCTTTGCTGTCTCTGACAGAATTACAATGTCATCGGCGAACCTCAAAGTTTTTGCTTCTTCTCCATGAATTTTAATACCTACTCCGAATTTTTCTTTTGTTTCCTTTACTGCTTGCTCAATATACAGATTGAATAACATCGTGGAGAGGCTACAACCCTGTCTCACTCCTTTCCCAACCACTGCTTCCCTTTCATGCCCCTCGACTCTTATAACTGCCATCTGGTTTCTGTACAAATTGTAAATAGCCTTTCGCTCCTTGTATTTTACCCCTGCCACCTTCAGAATTTGAAAGAGAGTATTCCAGTTAACGTTGTCAAAAGCTTTCTCTAAGTCTACAAATGCTAGAAACGTAGGTTTGCCTTTTCTTAATCTTTCTTCTAAGATAAGTCGTAAGGTTAGTATTGCCTCACGTGTTCCAACATTTCTACGGAATCCAAATTGATCTTCAATGGCTGGTTCAAATGGCTCTGAGCACTATGCGTCTCAACTGCTGAGGTCATCAGTCGCCTAGAACTTAGAACTAATTCAACCTAACTAACCTAAGGACATCACACACATCCATGCCCGAGGCAGGATTCGAACCTGCGACCGTAGCGGTCACGCGGTTCCAGACTGAAGCGCCTTTAACCGCACGGCCACACCGGCCGGCTAATTGATCTTCCCCGAGGTCCGCTTCTACCAGTTTTTCCATTCGTTAGTATTTTGCAGCTGTGACTTATTAAACTGATAGTTCGGTAATTTTCACATCTGTCAACACCTGCTTTCTTTGGGATTGGAATTATTAAATTCTTCTTGAAGTCTGTGGGTATTTCGCCTGTCTCATACATCTTGCTCACCAGATGGTAGAGTTTAGTCATAACGTATGGGAATGTAATATCGAAGTATTTCATAAGATGAAACTTGACATGTCCTCTGGTAAACACGATCAAATGTTAAGTAACGAGGCAAATAAAATACAAATACCAACCGCAGTGTGCGTTTATAGTAACTTATCATACATTGAGTAGCCCGACTACAACTTCGTATGTGCCTCTTTATCTGTGAGATGACTGTATTTGTTTCGGGTCACAGCTACTACTGCCTCGCAGTAAAAGAGGACACAATCTTGGGCAGATGGTCTCTGTGACCCCTCGTGCTTTGTTACGTTCACACGACCGCGCCGCCACAGTCCCTACGATGTCGTTAGCATGCGCGAGTCCATCAGCGGCCCAACGAGGCAACATCTTCCCCTGGGAATACAAATGTTCGCTGAGAGCGGCGGACCCGGAAGTGACGTGTCGCATCTCCGCCTTCCGCACGGATTGTTGCAGTCCTGCGTCACCCCTCCCCCCCTCCCCCCCCGCCGCCCGTCTTTCACAGCCCGGAAAAACACCGTTGGTTTCCAGGCTGAGGTCGGCCTTATAGGCAGATTTCTGCTATCTCATCCACCGAAAATAACCACATTCCAACTGTACACAAAAGATCTTCATTTCCTCCCGGAGCTTTTATCTACCCCTCTCCTTTTTCTCTCCAGTTACGTGATGATAACTAGTAGAAATGCTAGATGTCGTTAGTGTGCTGTCGATCTGATGATTTTCCGATTACCCTTTCAGTCTACCATAGGCGACATCAGACGTGGAAGAAATATTGAAACTGATGGACAGAAACTTAAAAAAAAATTAAAACAGTGATAATGGAGTGTAGGCGAGTTAAGTCAGGTAGTACTGAAGGTGTTCAACATTAAACGTAGAAGATGAGTTTCGTTATTTGGATAGCAAAATAACTGACTATGGGCGAAATAGTGGATATAAAATTCCGAATAATAACAAGAAAAGCGTTTCCAAAAATATAAATATTTCAGCAACATATAGAGGGTGAACCAGAATTCTACCGACAAATTTTTAGAGGTTGTTGAGGAGTAAGGAAACAACGGTCTCCGATAGCTCGTTGCAGAGAAATAACGTATTAGATTCGTACACAAGTTCCTAGCACTTTTACCGAGCGAGGTGGTGCAGTGGTTAGACACTGGACTCGCATTCGGGAGACGACGGTTCAATCCCGCGTCCGGCCATCCTGATTTAGGTTTTCCGTAATTTTCCTAAATCGCTCCAGGCAAATGCCGGGATGGTTCCTTTCAAAGGGCACGGCTGACTTCCTTCCCCGTCCTTCCCTAATCCGATGAGACCGATGACCTCGTTGTCTGGTCTCCTTCCCCAAAACAACCCCAACCCTCCTAGCACTTTTGTTTAGGATGTTAATATTCCGGCTGCTATTTGTTCATTTAGAGATCGTCATTTTTTTTATTTGTAATTCATTGTTGCTATTTGAGTTTACATATTGTCACCTTGTACTATGGAAATAGTTGGTGGAGATGCGGATGCTAATAAATTGAGTGTCATGTGGAGAACTCGGAACATTTCCAACATGTTCCTTTTTTTTTTTTAGTTCAAGAGATGGGTGAAAGCAGAGGAGGCAGCCAAAAACATTTGCGCCTTACTTGGGAATAACGCCACCGTACAGAGCACGGAAAGAAAATGGTTTTCTCGTTTTAATGAGGGTCGTTTTTACATTCAGGAAGACCTTCGGAGTGTGATGAAAATCGTTTAAACGCGTTAATCCACAATGATCCACGTCAGTGTATTCGAGAAATGGCTAATCTAACCATTCTACCATCATGCAATGGGGAAGGCTCAATAATCAGGTGTGTGGTTACCGCAAGCTCTCAGCCAAAATCGCATAAATTAGCAGGTGGTATATGTGTATCTCTGCTTGCTCGTCATAAACTGGCTCATGAACAACATAGAGCAATCCTATATTGTATCGTTAGTGGTGACGATTAATGGTGCCTTTGTGATAACAAAGGGGAAAGAAAGGAATGGTTGAGCACAAACAAAGCAGCAACTCCCAGTAAAAAGAGCTGCGTGCATCACAAAAGGTAATGTTATGCATCTGCTGGAACAGCGACGGTGTGGTGCACTACGAATTGCTTCCCCGAGGTGCAACCATCACCGTTGATATTTACTGTCAACAGCAGTCCGAAAACAACGACCAAGAACACTGCGTGAAGAGATGCTACTCCACGATAACGCCCGCCCGCATTGTGTTGGACTGACGGAAAACGCGTCCTCATCCATCTCATTCACATGATCTTGGCCCTTCAGATTTCACCTGGGGAGATGGGTCCAGCTTTCAATTCGTAAGAGCTGATGACGGGCTTAGAGTGTGGTGCAGAACCCGTGAAGCCGTGGACAAAGCTGTCAATATGCCACTGTGAAAGCTGGTGGTAGCTCCATAATTGTCTGCGCTGTGTTTGCGTGGTATGGACTGGGTCCTCTGGTGAAACTCGACCAAGACGATCTGCAGCCAGTAATGGACTTCATGTTCCCTAACAACAATGGAATTTTTATGGCTGACAGTGCACAATGTCACCGGGCCACAATGGTAGATAATAACAACGTCGTGTGGCTAGGGCCTCCCGTCGGGTAGACCGTTCGCCTGGTGCAGGTCTTTCGAGTTGACGCCATTTCGGCGACCTGCGCGTCGATGGGGATGAAATAATGATGATTAGGACAAAACAACACCCAGTCCCTGAGCGGAGAAAATCTCCGACCCTGCCGGGAATCCTATGGGGACGTCACAAGACTTCCGTTCAAGTTGATCGTTGGTTCCTTTGCTCTGATTTTTTTATTACAGAGGGCGAACAGGCCTCTGGCCGAACACGCTGAGCTACCGTGCCGGCTGCCCCTCAGCTACAGGGGGCGGACACAATTGTAGGTGATTGGTTTGAAGAACATTGTGGACATAGAAAATTGAAGGGACATACTAAGGAGGTCAGTCCGTGCACAAAATCCTGCACTAGCAACACTTTGGTAGGTGGTAGGTGGGTCAGCATTTCTGTAGGGCACTTCCAACGACTTGTACTTGCACGTCGAGAATCTGCGCTACGCCGGGAAAAAGGGATCTGCACGACTTTATCAGATATCACATGACTTTAGTCACCTCAGTGTAAATGAGAATGGTTTGCCACGGATTTGAACCGTCGTCTTTCACTAGACGGGAATTTGAAATTCTTGTCTGTGCTTCCAAATGCATGTAACCTTTGTAGTGGACTGATTTTGACTTTCTTTGTACGTCCGCGTGTTCTCTAGTTTGTGTTCTGGCATATCATAACAACAGCGGTTTAGACTAGACAACCATGTCATGCATGTGACCTTTTTATTAGACTGATTCTGACTTTCTTTGCACGTCCGCGTGTTCTCTAGTTTGTGTTCTGGCATATAATGATAACTGATGTTTAGACTAGACAACTCTGTTATTCAGTTATGAGTATTACTTGATAATTACACAATTACAAAACAGTAGTGATGTATATGTAGAGCACTCAGTCATATACGTAACCCGCTACTCGAGAATCGGGGTAGCTGTGTGCCACTATTTTGTTAGTATTCTGGATGCAAAACGCATCCGCTCTATTCATTTCGTAATCGCTAAGGCCATTTGACTACCTCGTTACTATTGCAGCGGGGTCTTTTGCGACTCCTGTGAAGAACTGATTACATTTCCGGAGGTTGTAGATTAAGGCATCTGGCGCTGAACAAGGAAACGCTCTCTCCTCGGCGAAATTCTGTAAGCCGCCGCCCGACCATCGATGAGTCACTGGTGACGCCGACACGCAGTCTATTGTCGACCAGTCTTACGCAGAATATCATCCTGTCATCAGAAACTCTTAGCGGGCATGCCCCTTATGGCGCGTGAACAGACCATATAGCTACCCATTATATCTTAAAATAGTACCAATAAAACTGATTAACCTTGATGACAATAAAGACACCAGCACGTACGTCTAATGAAATGTAAATAAAAATCACCAGTTGTGTTTCACGTACGTTTATTACCTCACAACCGCGTTCTTTCTTAATTGAACAAATTTTAGACAACAGTTTTCGTTAACTACTGCTCAAAAAGGTACGGAAACTGTCAAGACTTAAAAATGTGTTGTCGGCTTACGTCACATTTTTGAGTCATGACATTAGCACAGTGGCCGTCAAGCTGCGGCCCGAATCGAGTATTCGTGCGGCCCGCGGTTCTAAGCCGTATTTTATAATAATAAGAGTCTAGGAACAGCCGAATCTAAAAACGCCATCTAACGTTAAGAGTTCCTTAAGACAGAGATTTTACTGCTCAGCAACAAACAAAAATATTTACGGATAGTAAAATTTAAGACGTCCTTAAATTTTAATTGACGTTGGTGAATCCGGCCATGAGCTAAGTAAAGCTGACCGCTTACCTCAGCGACATAAGACCAAATAGAGCGGCCAATATGGGGGTTAAAGGATATGAGTGGGAGAATGTTTACTTGTTTGTCTTCCAACTCATGGGCGTCATCTGCTATGGTCTAAATTTCATACGACATTGTTATTAATCAGTTAACAATCCGCTTCCACCACTTCATAAGGCAATTTACTGTGTCACACATTTGGGGTCGGTTCCGAATCGTGCCGACTTTTAACGATCAGCACTTGCGGATCGCGCCTTGATTGCAGAAAGTCTATTGGATCCTTATCATTATACTAATTATTGTACGTTACCAATTAATACTGAGATCGCTACATATTGGGATCGCTCCACGTGCAGCCCGAGATGCGGTTCTGCAGTCAGTGAAAGTTAGCTACGAAAACTGCTCACCTCACTTGAGTCGATCATTTACAAAGAAACCGTTGTTGCGTAACAAACAGCCCTGAATTACTACTTTGGTGTTTTTTTTATTAATATCTACATTATTTAGCTCAGGAGTACGAAATGGTCAAGACTTTAGTTGTAGAATTTTGGAACACGTATTATGTTCGAGTATAACGACTTTTCTGGAGACTAGAAATCTACTCTGTAGGAATCAGCATGGGTTTCGAAAAAGACGGTCGTGTGAAACCCAGCTCGCGCTATTCGTCCACGAGACTCAGAGAACCATAGACACGGGTTCACAGGTAGATGCCGTGTTTCTTGACTTCCGCAAGGCGTTCGATACAGTTCCCCACAGTCATTTAATGAACAAAGTAAGAGCATATGGACTATCAGATCAATTGTGTGATTGGATTGAAGAGTTCCTATATAACAGAACGAAGCATGTCATTCTCAATGGAGAGAAGTCTTCCGAAGTAAGAGTGATCAGGTGTGCCGCAGAGGAGTGTCATAGGACCGTTGCTATTCACAATATACATAAATGACCTTGCTTTTTGCATATGATGCTGTGGTGTATCGAGAGGTTGTAACAACGGAAAATTGTGATGAAATGCAGGAGGATCTGCAGCGAATTGACGCATAGTGCAGGGAATGGCAATTGAATCTCAATGTAGACAAGTGTAATGTGCTGCGAATACATAGAAAGATAGTTCCCTTATCATTTAGCTACAAAATAGCAGGTCAGCAACTGGAAGCAGTTAATTCCATAAATTATCTGGGAGTACGCATTAGGAGTGATTTAAAATGGAATGATCATATAAAGTTGATCGTCGGTAAAGCAGATGCCAGACTGAGATTCAATGGAAGAATCCTAAGGAAATGCAATCCGAAAACAAAGGAAGTAGGTTACAGTACGCTTGTTCACCCACTGCTTGAATACTGCTCAACAGTGTGGGATCCGTACCAGATAGGGTTGATAGAAGAGATAGAGAAGATCCAACGGAGAGCAGCGCGCTTCGTTACAGGGTCGTTTAGTAATCGCGAAAGCGTTACGGAGATGATAAACTCCAGTGGAAGACTCTGCAGGAGAGACGCTCAGTAGCTCGGTACGGGCTTTTGTTAAAGTTTCGAGAACATACCTTCACCGAAGAGTCAAGCAGTATATTGCTCCCTCCTACGTATATCTCGCGAAGAGACCGTGAGGATAAAATCAGAGAGATTAGAGCCCACACAGAAGCATACCGACAATACTTCTTTCCACGAACAATACGAGACTGGAATAGGAGCGAGAACCGATAGAGGTACTCAGGGTACCCTCCGCCACACACCGTCAGGTGGCTTGCGGAGTATGGATGTAGATGCAGATGTAGACTTTATCTGCAATCCATATTATATTTTGATTTCGTCACAAGGTACTAAATTCACAAAAGTGTAGCACAAATATCAAAATAGAAACCTGTAGTGGTGGATCGGCACCGGGAACACAGTAGTGTATACATATTTAGTAACACAGGGTGATTCAAAAAGAATACCACAACTTTAGGAATTTAAAACTCTGCAACGACAAAAGGCAGAGCTAAGCACTATCTGTCGGCGAATTAAGGGAGCTATAAAGTTTCATTTAGTTGTACATTTGTTCGCTTGAGGCGCTGTTGACTAGGCGTCAGCGTCAGTTGATGCTAAGATGGCGACCGCTCAACAGAAAACTTTTTGTGTTATTGAGTACGGCAGAAGTGAATCGACGACAGTTGTTCAGCGTGCATTTCGAACGAAGTATGGTGTTAAAACCTCCTGATAGGTGGTGTATTAAACGTTGGTATAAACAGTTTACAGAGAATGGGTGTTTGTGCAAAGGGAAAAGTTCTGGACGGCCGAGAACGAGTGATGAAAATGTAGCACGCATCCAGCAAGCATTTGTTCACAGCCCAGGAAAATCGACTCGCAGAGCTAGCAGAGAGCTGCAAATTCCACAATCAACTGTATGGAGGCTCTGAGCACTATGGGACTTAACAGCTATGGTCATCAGTCCCCTAGAACTTAGAACTACTTAAACCTAACCAACCTAAGGACATCACACAACACCCAGTCATCACGAGGCAGAGAAAATCCCTGACCCCGCCGGGAATCGAAACTGTATGGACAGTCCTACGAAAGTTGTGGTATTCTTTTTGAATCACCCTGTACAACAGATAGGTCACAAAATTGAACAGGTCATTTATTTGCAAGCATAGAATGGGATACTGCACGAATTTTACACAAATGTATCCGGAATGTAAGTTGTCGCTTATCACCGTCATCCTTCTCACAGAGTTTATGCTGAGACATTCTTTTGGAGGGCTAAAGAGGTCCAGTACTGGTCTCAGTACACTAGTGTCAGGCGACAAACTTTCTACGGTCGTCACCTGTCTCTGACCCCTTCCGCCGCAAACCTGTTTGACACGAAAACAGGCGAATGGACACGAAAGCACGCAAACAGGACTGCTAATGGAGCTCAAGCTGTGCATTAGTGTGGAAAACAAAATGAAAGAAATTTCTAGCAGCTCGAGATGCACTCGACAAGAGTTCGCAACAACCATACTCAAAGTGTCCTCTCGACCACATCAAGATGAACTACCGTTCACGACTGGGCAAACGGCGGCCCCGACCCGCATTTGGTTTCAATACGGTCCGCGGAAGAATTTCGCAAAGTTATTGTTAACTGTTTGTTGACTGGGGCTCCTTATGTTATTGCTGTATTTTATTTTTCTGTTACTTCTCGTATTGACGTTAGTAGGTTAGTCTTGTCCGTTGTCCGTTGTCGACAGCATTAGAAATGTGCCACTGTTGAAACTGAGGGCAATTTATAAAGAATTAGCTGCAACCAGTTACTCTTATGGGCATTTATTTTATATCTTGACTGTTCAGGATGCCTGGCATCCCGTTTTCAAAAAAATGGTTCAAAAATGGCTCTGAGCACTATGGAGCTCAACTGCTGAGGTCATTAGTCCCCTAGAACGTAGAACTAGTTAAACCTAACTAACCTAAGGACATCACAAACATCCATGCCCGAGGCAGGATTCGAACCTGCGACCGTAGCGGTCCTGCGGTTCCAGACTGCAGCGCCTTTAACCGCACGGCCACTGCGGCCGGCTATCCCGTTTTCAGATAGTTGTATGTTTACATTGCTATAGGTGTCGTGAACTTTTTCTTTACTAACGGCATCGAGAGAATTTTGCCACCGATGGTTTTAAGACATCTACTGCGAAACGTCGTAAGCAAACTTTTGTGTAAAATGAATGTACTTTCAAAAACGTGTGTTTTTACGCAAAATTTGGTGCCGTGGCGTATCAGGAAAGGTGCTGTCGTTCATAACGATACCCCATAGGCATTAAAGTTATGGATGCTATAGTTTTGAATTCATACGCTAGGACTTCTGCTGTTGCATCATGTGCCAGGAGGGCCGAGAGCTGAGTCACGTCAGAAACCGTTCATCAAAACAAGACCCAGCAGTTAGTAAAATTAATATATTATTAACTGTAACTAATACTAAATCGACAGATGTAAAGGTAATATCCGGAGTACCACAGGGACGTGTGACAGGACCGTTGCTGTTCACATATATACACATAGGATCTAGTAGAATGCGTCGGAAGCTATTTAAGGCTATTCAGATGAACAGTTGTTTATACCAAAGTAGCAACACCAGAAGATAGTAAGAACTTGCTGAACGATCTGCAGAGATTTGATGAATGGTACAGACTCTGGCAGTTGACCCTCAACGTAAACAAATGTAACATATAGCGCTTATATAAGAGAAAAATCCACTACTGTACAGCTACGCTACTATTGATGACAAACTGCTGGAGACAGCGTCTGTCGTAAAATATCTAGGCGTAACTACCCAGAGCGACCGTAAGTGCAATGACCATATAGAACAGATAGTGGGAAAATCATACACAAGACTCAGATTCAACGGAAGAATCTTAAGGAAATGTAGCTCATCCACGAAAGAAATGGCTTATAAGGAGCTTGTTCACCTGATTCTCGAGTATTGTTCAACTATCTGAGATCCCTATCGGGCAGGATTCAGGAGAAGATCCAAGGACAAGCGGCGCGTTTCGTCACAGGATCGTTTAGCTGGTGAGAGAGCGTTAAGGAGATGCTAAACAAACTCCATTGGCAGACGTTACAAGAGAGACGATGTGCATCACGGAGAGATTTACTATTGAAATTTCGGATCTGCACTTGTCGGGAGGGGTCAGACAACATATTACGTACCCCCACATACATCCTGCGTATTGACCACGAGGAGGAAATTCGAGAAATTAGAGCCAATACAGAGAGTCACCGACAATCATTCTTCCCACGCACTATTCGCGAGTGGAACAGGCTGGAGAGATCAGATGATGGTACCGAAAGCAACCCTCCGCCACACACCATTAGGTGGTTTGCGGAGTATGATGTACATGTAGATGTACAACTGTGCGTTACACACCGGTACGTTCAACATGGCACATAGCCGCATCACAAATGTAACATTTTCCTATTTTAGAATCAAAAACAATCTGCAGGTCTGAGACCGACCAATGTTAACAGACAAGACAATCTGCTGCATATTTGGGAAATAATTACGACCTTATAAATGAATAAAAATAGTACAATTATTAATGGTGTTGTTCTCCCAATCCAGTGGTTGGCAAAGCAATTAGTCAAAAGAGCTAACATGAACAGTACAACGATTGAAATTTCTTTTGAGAGCCGAACGTCTTAAACAATGTAGGTAGGTACACTGTTGTTAACATAAATTACCGTACTCCTACGCTGGTATTTGCTAAAAAAGTTCTCGGTCTGACTGAGGTACGTTCGCTGAGTACTTTGCCCTTTCGCCATCCACACTTGTCTTGCATACTTGTTTCGTCTATCACGTTTCGTTCATCCGTTCTATCAGCATGTCCAAACGATCTTACCAATCTTTCTCAACACTTGACACTCCAAAACATTCCCTAAAATTAACTTAATAAATTTTACTTAAAGTTTCAGCTGATTATATGAGTCAGGGGTACCATTTCAGGTGTTAAAATCAACATATCGTCTTTCTCCATGGCTTTCAAATCAAAAACGTTCTGTGAACTAACTTCACATTTGTTTTTCTCCAGTTTTCTGTATCAGCGCAAAGACGTTCAAATTTCAAACTCAACAGTTTCTTCGTTTTCTAAATTCCAACAACTGCAATTAAAAGTTGCCAACGCCGACATTAAAGTGAGAAAAATTTAATTCAGTTACAGTGTTAACACTGCCGTCCAGCGACACCACAATGGTGTCGTGAGCATAGTATCGCGCAGTGGCCGGCGACAGCACTTTAGTATCTTTTGCGTTCTGTTGGTGTTCTGTTTAGGTAACAATAAGTACACATGTCAACAAGTTTTTTTTTGTTTTTTTTTTTTTGTAAGTACTTTGCCCTTTCGCCACGGCAGACGAAAGAGACGATAAAATTATTTACGATGAATGCGCGGCGGTCTTGCCTGACACTCCGAACGACTTGGCCGATATCAAACAAATGAAAGTGACGCAGAAATCTTCGGACGATTGTGAAATACACTCCTGGAAATTGAAATAAGAACACCGTGAATTCATTGTCCCAGGAAGGGGAAACTTTATTGACACATTCCTGGGGTCAGATACATCACATGATCACACTGACAGAACCACAGGCACATAGACACAGGCAACAGAGCATGCACAATGTCGGCACTAGTACAGTGTATATCCACCTTTCGCAGCAATGCAGGCTGCTATTCTCCCATGGAGACGATCGTAGAGATGCTGGATGTAGTACTGTGGAACGGCTTGCCATGCCATTTCCACCTGGCGCCTCAGTTGGACCAGCGTTCGTGCTGGACGTGCAGACCGCGTGAGACGACGCTTCATCCAGTCCCAAACATGCTCAATGGGGGACAGATCCGGAGATCTTGCTGGCCAGGGTAGTTGACTTACACCTTCTAGAGCACGTTGGGTGGCAGGGGATACATGCGGACGTGCATTGTCCTGTTGGAACAGCAAGTTCCCTTGGCGGTCTAGGAATGGTAGAACGATGGGTTCGATGACGGTTTGGATGTACCGTGCACTATTCAGTGTCCCCTCGACGATCACCAGTGGTGTACGGCCAGTGTAGGAGATCGCTCCCCAAACCATGATGCCGGGTGTTGGCCCTGTGTGCCTCGGTCGTATGCAGTCCTGATTGTGGCGCTCACCTGCACGGCGCCAAACACGCATACGACCATCATTGGCACCAAGGCAGAAGCGACTCTCATCGCTGAAGACGACACGTCTCCATTCGTCCCTCCATTCACGCCCGTCGCGATACCACTGGAGGCGGGCTGCACGATGTTGGGGCGTGAGCGGAAGACGGCCTAACGGTGTGCGGGACCTGTAGCCCAGCTTCATGGAGACGGTTGCGAATGGTCCTCGCCGACACCCCAGGAGCAACAGTGTCCCTAATTTGCTGGGAAGTGGCGGTGCGGTCCCCTACGTCACTGCGTAGGATCCTACGGTCTTGGCGTGCATCCGTGCGTCGCTGCGGTCCGGTCCCAGGTCGACGGGCACGTGCACCTTCCGCCGACCACTGGCGACAACATCGATGTACTGTGGAGACCTCATGCCCCACGTGTTGAGCAATTCGGCGGTACGTCCACCCGGCCTCCCGCATGCCCACTATACGCCCTCGCTCAAAGTCCGTCAACTGCACATACGGTTCACGTCCACGCTGTTGCGGCATGCTACAAGTGTTAAAGACTGCGATGGAGCTCCGTATGCCACGGCAAACTGGCTGACACTGACGGCGGCGGTGCACAAATGCTGCGCAGCTAGCGCCATTCGACGGCCAACACCGCGGTTCCTGGTGTGTCCGCTGAGCCGTGCGTGTGATCATTGCTTGTACAGCCCTCTCGCAGTGTCCGGAGCAAGTATGGTGGGTCAGACACACCGGTGTCAATGTGTTCTTTTTTCCATTTCCAGGAGTGTACATCCAAGAAGAATTCGGCGAACGCTACGGTTGCCAACTGATTCGGATGAATCAGACGAAGAAGACAGTGCACAGTGGTGAGACGTAGATTTACCAAGGACCAATAAAAAATTTAAATCTCCAGGTCGGGTCCAAACATATTTCCCAAAGATACACAGAGCGTCGAGGACATCGTACAATTATATATTTGGAACGAGCTATCTGACTATATTAGCAACGAAAACAAGTACTACAGTCAAAATTGCAATAGAAGGAAGCTGGATAAAAAAATGCCTAATTTCCCGACGTTACGGGACCCGAGCCCAGAAAATGGTTGGAGCTTGCTATCCTTACGGGAACTGTAAAAAAAGCAACGATCGATGGTTATTGGTCAACGAATCCGTTAATAGACACAGCGATACTTCGCGAAACGATGTCCCGCAACCGATTCACACAAATATTATCATTTTTACGTTTTTCCGACAGCAACAATAAACCGGATAATGCCGACCGGCTTTTCAAAGTGCAATTCGTAATTTATTATTTTTCCAAAAACTTTAAAGATACTTTTAATCTAAGTCAAAACATCTCAGTTGATGAAGGAATGATACCGCGGCGTGGACGGTCAAATTTTGAAGTTTACAAACCATCGAAAATTACGAAATATGGCATACTCAATCGGATGCTGTGTGATTCGTGTACGGGATACATTTCCTCATTCAAGATATAATCCGGCGCTAGCAAAAACAGCAATGAACTATTGACACTTTCTTATGGAGAATGGCATCACCTCTACATGGCTAATTATAATAACCGTGTAGAACTTGCTGAGAAGTTACTTGAAAAGAAACTTCGAGCTTGTGGAACGATATGGCAAAATAGAGGATTTCCGGCAAAATTTGAGCGCGCAAAAGTCAACGTGTTTGAGGTTTGCCTTCAATGGAAAGGTGACGTACTCGCACAGGTGTGGAGAGCTTCGAAAACTAAAACGATACGAATGATCTCTAGCGTACATAATGCCACTTTGGCTGACACTCGAAGAAAATGTAGAAAAACCAATTACACAGTATAAGAAGAACATTGCTGACGCAGTAGCGAGTATGAACGCAGATCTTTGCTCTGTTTCTCGATGGGCACAGAACCTAGGTCTGAAATTAAACCCCAAGAAATCCCAGGTCATACTTATATCTCACCCAGAGTTAATCAGCCGGTACTTTCGCGAAACAGTCCCTCAAATACTCCTCAATGGTACCCAACTACCATACAAAAAAACAGTAAAAGACCTTGGAACAATCTTGGATGAACACCTAAACTGGGAAGAACAAACAGTCACAGCTTGCCGGAAATCGCTCTCCTCCCTACATGCAATTCAAAAATTTAGAAAAATATTTCCAACCCATGTTAAACAAAAATTAGTCCAAACACTAGTCTTGCCTAATCTTTACTACCGTGATGTAGTTCAACAATACACAAACAGTGAAAATTCGAGATGCCTCGAGCTAGTGATGAATGCTTGCGTTAGATACGTGTGCAATATACGGTTGTATGATCATATCAGTGCTTCACACTCCCAGCTAGATTGGCTACGCCCACATAAGGCACGCGATCTCCACACGATGTGCTTACGTCATCGATTTCTTAGCCACTGGTGCCCCCAATACTTATCTTCTTGCATTAAACACCTATCATCATTCCACAACCGCAATACCAGATCGGATACGTCTAGCATCTTGGCTGTACCTTTACATAACACAAAATCTTTCTCCGTGTCATTCTCCATCTCAGCCATACGACTATGGAACGCGCTCTCCTGTGATCTGCGTCTTATCCAGAACCACTCAACATTCAAGAGGGAACTCAAAACTTACATGTTAGGGACGGTATAGTCACCATTGTTGTGCCCCTCTCATCTTTTTCTTTCTCCTCTCCGTCATAGCTTCGAGTTTTACCATTCTATTTCTCTTCCTCTAACCTTCTACCTCTTCTATATCTCTTTCACCCCATTCTATCGTCTTATGTCTCTGCACGATGAGAATAACTCACAAGCTGCAACAACATAACGAGAAAATTCCCAACTAGCAATAGGACTGACATTCATAAAAGAAAAATATTTTTACTTTCATATACATAGTCATTACTATTACTATTATTATTATTCTTGATTGTTATAATTACTTTTTTGATTGTTATAATTATCATTGTACTACTGTTATAATCTCTATTTTTTTCTTTAACATTAACACTGTATAACGCGTTATATGTCCTTAATGTTCTGTAGAAATCTGAGTATGCCTGGTTAGGTGTAAGAGAGGGCCTGAAGGCCCTAATCTTGCTAGGTAAAATAAATGCATAAATAAATAAAATAAAATACATGAGAGGAGTGTATCTGTCAGACAAATATTTTGAGTTATTACCCTATATACAGAAAATCTATAAAATGGTCAAAAAAGGTTTGCATTTACCTCTTTAATTACACATTATTTAATGCATTCCGTACATGTCAATATTTCAATACAGAACACATGAATCTCCGATTTCACGGTTGTTAATCTGATTCGTGGATAAAAGACCGTGTACGAGCTTCTCAGCAAAACTTGGAGGTTACCACTACATCGCGTACGTCTCATCATGATCCGGTTGACAGACTTTCTGCTCATATAAAGCAACACCCACTAATACCTATTTCCGAAACGAAGAAACGAAAACGAAGAAACTGCCATGTATGTTCAAAAACAAAACAAAAAAAGAACAACAAACTCAATGTGTTACTCTTGTGAAGTTGCGTTACATCTTGGAGACTGATTTCTGTATATCACACGAAAGAAAAATACTTTGGAGACTGATTTCTGTATATCATGCGAAAGAGAAATACTAAGTACCAAAGACAATTCAAGTAAACAAATATATGAATCAAACAAAGTTTGTATTTATTTACGTTTGTATATCTTCGAAATTTCGCGAAAGTAGGGGAACAGGGTTAAGAACTTATGAGAAATAACGATGAGATTAGTAAAACGTAACAATTTATATCTTCCGGCGATGTCAAGAACAGCCGGCGACAAGCCAAGTAATCCGAATTAGCGCTGCCGGCGCCAAGCAAATAAATTTGTACGAGAAATGTGGACGGCAAATAATCAGTGGGACAGACAGACAAACGAAAAGCAATGTGTTAAGAGGTTCTTCAACAAATGGTAACGTCGCTTGGCTGTTTCTGAATTTCTAAAACATGTCGAGAAAATCATTCCTCATTTTAAAAAGATTTGTGAAATATCAAATGTGAATGCCAGAGTTACGTTCATAATGATATTTCAAGACGCTTGCAAAAGAGAATCAATGTTTTCTTTCAACATTTTGAACAAATAGAGATAACAAGTTTTCGAATTAAGAAAATTGTCTCCTTTCCCGTACAGTTTAATTAATTTGATTTAGATGAAACTTAACGTCTGCCATGAAATAAAGTTTTTCTATCGATTGTTCGTTTGTTATTTCTGGATGGTGAAGACACGTTTCAAGAAGAAATACTTCAATCTGTAGTAATGAGGAAGCGAAACGTCTCAAAACGCTTCTCTTGACAACTACGTACCTTGTTATGTAGCGGATGACCTGCACACTCTCGCCATTTCAAGTATTTTATTTTTAATTGTAGATACGTAAGAGCTGTAGCTACAATGTAGTTAATAATCTTAATCTTCAGTTCATAATTGTGTAAATTTCTCCTGGGCATGTCTGGTCACGAAAGAATTGTTGCTGAATGATGTGAGCAACCATCTCCTGATTAATTTTGCTTTCAAAATTGTAACAAACCCGTTTCTTACGTCAGTCTCACTTTTCGCCCTCTGTGTTTCTTACGTCAGTCTCACTTTTCGCCCTCTCTGTTAAAACCAACAATGAGACAATTTTATAGACTGGATATGAGTGTCTTTTGTGCACTCAGTTACAGCATTTCCTACTTCCTCTCCACCTATTATTTGACCTTTGAATGACAATAACTTTGAAAGTTCTTTAATGCTTACAGATGAAATAAACGCACAAAAAAAGTGTAACCTGCGCTCTATCATTTGTGTCAAAAGACTGGTTAGTTGCTCCTGATGAAACTAAAACCAATTTAAGATCTTCACCTTGGTGACCATCTATATTCGAAAACTTTTCTCTGCTCTACCTTTCACTGTTTTAGCAGACAATGGTAACTCTTTAAATTTTTTTTAGAGTTTCTCCTTCGTTCTTAAGATCTCGATATAACTCTTTGGTTGCATTAATAAATAAACTTCTTATGTATTTGCCGTCTGTATTTTGTTTTCACAGAGCATAACTTAATCATAGCTAACACTTGGTTCAAGAATCATAAAAGAAGGTTGTATACATGGAAGAATCCTGGAGATACTAAAAGGTATCAGATAGATTATATAATGGTAAGACAGAGATTTAGGATCCAGGTTTTAAATTGTAGGACATTTCCAGGGGCAGATGTGGATTCTGACCACAAGCTATGGGTTATGAACTGCAGATTGAAACTGAAGAAGCTGCAAAAAGGTGGGAATTTAAGGAGATGGGACCTGGATAAACTGAAAGAACCAGAGGTAGTAGAGAGTTTCAGGGAGAGCATAAGGGAACAATTGACAGGAATGGGGGAAAGAAATACAGTAGAAGAAGAATGGATAGCTCTGAGGGATGAAGTAGTGAAGGCAGCAGACGATCAAGTAGGTAAAGAGACGAGGGCTAGTAGAAATCCTTGGGTAACAGAAGAAATATTGAATTTAATTGATGAAAGGAGAAAATATAAAAATGCAGTAAATGAAGCAGGCAAAAAGGAATACAAACGTCTCAAAAATGAGATCGACAGGAAGTGCAAAATGGCTAAGCAGGGATGGCTAGAGGACAAATGTAAGGATGTAGAGGCTTGTCTCTCTAGGGGTAAGGTAGATACTGCCTACAGGAAAATTGAAGAGACCTTTGGAGAGAAGAGAACCACTTGTATGAATATCAAGAGTTCAGATGGCAACCCAGTTCTAAGCAAAGAAGGGAAGGCAGAAAGGTGGAAGGAGTATATAGAGGGTTTATACAAGGGCGATGTACTTGAGGACAATATTATGGAAATGAAAGAGAATGTAGATGAAGACGAAATGGGAGATAAGATACTGCGTGAAGAGTTTGACAGAGCACTGAAAGACCTGAGTCGAAACAAGGCCCCGGGAGTAGACAACATTCCATTAGAACTACTGAGCCAGTCATGACAAAACTCTACCATCTGGTGAGCAAGATGTATGAGACAGGCGAATTATCCTCAGACTTCAAGAAGAATATAATAATTCCAATCCAAAGAAAGCAGGTGTTGACAGATGTGAAAATTACCGAACTATCAGTTTAATAAGTCACAGCTGCAAAATACTAACGCGAATTCTTTACAGACGAATGGAAAAACTGGTAGAAGCGGACCTCGGGGAAGATCAGTTTGGATTCCGTAGAAATGTTGGACCACGTGAGGCAATACTAACCTTACGACTTATCATAGAAGAAAGATTAAGAAAAGGCAAACCTACGTTTCTAGCATTTGTAGACTTAGAGAAAGCTTTTGACAATGTTAACTGGAATACTCTCTTTCAAATTTCGAAGGTGGCAAGGGTAAAATACAGGGAGCGAAAGGCTATTTACAATTTGTACAGAAACCAGATGGCAGTTATAAGAGTCGAGGGGCATGAAAGGGAAGCAGTGGTTGGGAAAGGAGTGAGACAGGGTTGTAGCTTCTCCTCGATGTTATTCAATCCGTATATTGAGCAAGCAGTAAAGGAAACAAAAGAAAAATTCGGAGTAGGTATTAAAATTCATGGACAAGAAGTAAAAACTTTGAGGTTCGCCGATGACATTGTAATTCTGTCTGAGACAGCAAAGGACTTGGAAGACCAGTTGAATGGAATGGACAGTGTCTTGAAAGGAGGATATAAGATGAACATCAACAAAAGCAAAACGAGGATAATGGAATGTAGTCGAATTAAGTCGGGTGATGTTGAGGGAAATAGATTAGGAAATGAGACACTTAAAGTAGTAAAGGAGTTTTGCTATTTGGGGAGCAAAATAACTGATGATGGTCGAAGTAGAGAGGATATAAAATGTAGACTGGCAATGGCAAGGAAAGCGTTTCTGAAGAAGAGAAATTTGTTAACATCGAGTATAGATTTAAGTGTCAGGAAGTCGTTTCTGAAAGTATTTGTATGGAGTGTAGCCATGTATGGAACTGAAACATGGACGATAACTAGTTTGGACAAGAAGAGAATAGAAGCTTTCGAAATGTGGTGCTACAGAAGAATGCTGAAGATAAGGTGGGTAGATCACGTAACTAATGAGGAGGTATTGAATTTGTGGCACAACTTGACTAGAAGAAGGGATCGGTTGGTTGGACATGTTCTGAGACATCGAGGGATCACCAGTTTAGTATTGGAGGGCAACGTGGAGGGTAAAAATCGTAGAGAGAGACCAAGAGATGAATACACTAAGCAGATTCAGAAGGATGTAGGTTGCAGTAGGTACTGGGAGATGAAGAAGCTTGCACAGGATAGAGTAGCATGGAGAGCTGCATCAAACCAGTCTCAGGACTGAAGACAACAACAACAACATATTGTTTTCCTGTCTTAACGATCGCTCATCTAACCATAAAACTTAAAATATTAAAATTGCTGGAAGATTGTATCCAGCAATTAAATAAAGAACTTGATTTTTGCCCGCATCTCGTGGTCGTGCGGTAGCGTTCTCGCTTCCCACGCCCGGGTTCCCGGGTTCGATTCCCGGCGGGGTCAGGGATTTTCTCTGCCTCGTGATGGCTGGGTGTTGTGTGCTGTCCTTAGGTTAGTTAGGTTTAAGTAGTTCTAAGTTCTAGGGGACTTATGACCACCGCAGTTGAGTCCCATAGTGCTCAGAGCCATTTTTGAACTTGATTTTTCTCGACTTTCCTGCTTGTTTCCTTGAATCAACGGCAGCATACCCAATTCCCCGTTCGGTTGTAAAGCGACGCCTCAAAACTGATTTTGTGTTACGAGCCACTTTTTTCGGACAATGCCATTTAAGTTTTGAATAAACGCGGAAGTCTCGGTTCATTTGAGCTGCGTCTTCCGTTCTTCGTTGCTTCTTCTTTTTAGCCTTGTTTGACATGGCACCTAAAAATCTTTCATTTCATAATAATAACCACTTTCATAAAATAATTAAAAATTTATTACAAAATACCTATAGGATTTGCAGCTGGTTGGAACAATACATGTAACTTAATGTTTCGGGTAGTTACTTTGGCCTCCCGCGCACGATTTGCCGACGCGGCTATACTTTGTTCATCATAAGAACAGGACAGTGCCCATCCACTGCACGGACATAATCCACCACAGCAACGGCTGAGATCGGGAAAGAGCTTCCTGAGAACATCCGAGAAGCTCGCCATTTCACCAGAGAAGGCAAGGCTGGAGTTATGGAAGACGTCGACGCCTCACCTGCAGACGCCAGAAGCTGAAGAACTACCACCTGGACACAACGAGAGCTGGCTGGTGGGAAATCTTTAAACAGATTACGATCAGGAGTTGGACGATCCGGAGACAACCTGAAGAGATGGGGCTTCATATCAGAAGATACGTGCTGTGATTGTGGACAAGAGCAAACCACAAGCCACATGCTCCAGTGCCTTTTGTGACCTACATCCTGCACGAAGATTGATCTCCTGCAAGCCACTCCAAGCGCCTTGGAGGTTGGAAAGTACTGGGCACATGTAATATAAAAACTATTTGTGTATATATATATATATATATATATATATATATATATATATATATATATATATATATATATATATATATATATCAGGGTGTCTACGTGGACAAGAAAAAATTCCCGTATTTTTCCCGGATTTCCCGGTTAAAAACACAATTTCTCCCGGATGAAATTACGTATAAAGCAGGTGAAAATACATCCGTGTTAAGTAACAGTATACTTTCCCTCGGAGCTGTAAAACCTATCAGTCCTTTGAATCGTAAAGGTCTCATACCGGCGGAGGACGTCCCAGCACTTTAGGAAACGAAATCCAGGAAAAACAATGCGTTTGGAAAGTTGTCTGATGCGAGACAATATGCACAAAGTTTATTTTCGAATTGCTAAAGTATATACACAAATTCCACAAATTACAGCACGGTAGCTTCCGAAACTCTAAAATGGAGATAGCGTTGAGCGATGCACTTTTGTCAGCCAGTCATAGCTAACGTCACGTGATCTCGCTAGCGAATGACGGCAGTTATTCAGAGCACGAGGCCTACCAGAAAGACAGGCCGCGGCGCGTACGTTACGAAGGTAGGCCGAGCTCGCTCAATTCAACAAAGTGCGTTTCTACACCGGTTAACTCGTAAGTAGATGTGTATGTACGAACGAGAATTGCATCGTCTATTGGCATCCACTGTTATTAGTCCTACAATGATAGGAAGTCCGTAGGCCTACTAACAGGCTCTAATTTGGCAATTAAAATCGTGCCAAAATGATTATCAGTTGCTTAGAAAAGTCGAAGTGTTCTGGCATGAAGGGACTTGTGACATTGCTCAGTAACACATTATGCACATTTTTTTGAAGGTCAGTTAAACTTTTTGCCATCGATTGCATATTTTTTATCTATGAAAGAACAACATTAAATATGAAAACTAACTTGAAGCTCGGTCTTTTTTTAGCGTGTGTTACGCGTTAAGTCATATCAAATACAAATGTGCCGGTAAAATTTTAAATAGTGGCATAAATGACATATCTTCTGGGCCCGACATTTTTCAAATGGCTGATCCTCAAAGAGTTACGTTTTGAATGAGAGTTACAACGCCCTGTGATTTAAGAAATGCACTGCACATTCTCAAACGTAACATAAATCATCTTGCGCGGAAATTTACTTTGAAAGTTACGCATTTCAAGCCACTATTCGTAATATTTTCTGGTGATCTGTTAGAAATGTAAACAATTGTGACGTCACACACATCGAATGCATGTTACTTGTTGCGGACGTACTGCATAATCTTCGACCTAAATCCTTTGACACTATTTACCCATTTTCTATGCAACTAAACTTTTATTTTGGTGTTATTCTCTGATTTATGTTTCATTGCTGCACTATTATTCAGCAGTAGTGGACTAAGCTTCTTTGTCAGCGTATCAGATCTTACACGTCAAACCTACAAAACATTAACTGAAATCTAAAACAACGAAAAATCCCGGAATTCTAAAAAATTCCCGGGTTTTTCCCGGAATTCCCGGGCCGTATGCATCCTGATATATATATATATATATATATATATATATATATATATATGTGTGTGTGTGTGTGTGTGTATGGCTACTGTAAATTTGTATGTTTCTGACTCGAGAATAAATCACAAGAATAAAGCTGATGTAAACATTACGCCATATATTATTCCGCGTTTGTTTGAATCCCATTAGATTTCGTTTCACGTGGAGAGGAAGCCTAGCTGTGACCTGTACAGTCAAGTAAGATCATGAGGATACATTTTATGTTGTGTTACACGCACATAGACGGAGCGATAATGTGCGGGACAACAGCTTTACTGGCTCATTAATCTTAAGACAGCACTGGCCCACATGCAGTCCAACTAGCCTACAATGATGTGAGCAGCTGCAGTTCAGACGTAAAAGGAGGCGGGCAAATAAACAGTATAGCGTCCAATGTTGTTTAATTTTTAAAGAGAATGAAATAGTATTCGGCAAAACTTTAACACTACTGCGTGCTTCTTAAGTGGAGAGATGGAAAGCATCAAATGCTCCCATTCTCACCTGATATAGTACTCTAATTACAAAAAAGAGTGACGGAAATTCCTAACTTAAACAAAGGGTAATTTTTCTGGGCCAGCTATGTGTGACGCAAAAGCATTCTGCACCGATTTCACCGTACCGTTGAATACTGAAACCATTGAAGGTATTACTCCCAGACAATCGTCTGGTAATATCTTAGCTCCTCCCTTATCTGAATCCGAATGATTAAATTTCAGTACGAACTGTCATCCGCTACTTTGATAACGAGTCGATCAACAACAGAACCCACTATGCCACCAAAGCGCCGCTTTTTTTTTCCCCGTTCTATAACCAGCCAACGTTCGGCAGTGACGTGTTAAAAAGCTGCGTGCGTCAGTTTCAGCATGTCTGGCAACTTAACAGTCTTGTTATTTCTCGGCCCAAATCCTTTAACTAGGTTCCAGATCAGTTCTGTTGGATTCATATTGTAATGGTACAGTGGCCAATGTAAAACTGCAGCATTTGTATGGTGTGCTCGATGCTCCAAAAATGATTGTTTTTCATGTTTTTACGACACATATCTTCGTCTGTGGTATAAGACAACGGGCCTAGTCCAAATAAAGAATAATTAGTTATTCATTTCTCCCTTAAAAATTAAATTGATATGTTTTCTTAATTTAGCAACCTTCATTAACAATCATTCATAAAATATCGATAATTGAGAATTTATACTTCATAAAAGAAGATGATGAATTTTACAATTACAAAACGCAGGTAATTCAAATTGAACGAGAAAAATAATTGATTCGGGAGAGACTTGAACCATTTACTGCAACGATTTAGCAAGCTACTACACTACCGATTCCGCTACACATGTCTGTGCACTTGTATCATCACTGTATGTAACACAGTCCCCCGGAAAACTTCACAGCCGATTATCTCTGTAAATTTATGGCAAACATTAAGAACAACCTATTTCTCTGCCCCTTTTCACCGCGTTCCACACGAGTGTTTCACTACAGAACCGGAAGCAGTCTCCGCCATTTTCATACTGCGTATTAATAGCGCGACAATCAGAGCACAACAGTGCGAAGGCTGTGACTATACACGCTTCTTGAAATAAAGACTACATAACTAAAGCGTGATTAAGAAAAAAACTTAATGGCTGCTAATACATTGAATATCTCAAAGTTTCATTTAACGTAACTTAATATATCTAATACATAAGTAGGACCTACTTCCAAGAGCGCAACAACACCAGTATATGTGTGCTACGGCTTCTGACCTTCCATCGCGTTTCCGTTTGTTTAGATCAAGTTTATTCTTGTGATGAATGGAGTATAATGCCGTAGTAACCTACTTACTGGTTTCCTGCATTGAGTCTCCGCCAATCTTAGTTACCTGTGTAGTCCGCACAGAATGCCGTGGCCAGTAGATGCACGTGGCCTGTAGATGCGCAGAGGGCAGTGCATGCGTGGGGAGAGCGGTAGTGGTCAGGGTTACGCAGACATTGTAGAGGAAATGCCGAGTGCTCGAGGGAAAATGCCTTTCTAAACTGAATTTTTTGTTAATATTAACTGGGTTCCCTCAACACCCACACTTGCTTGGTGACCATTCAGAAAGAACTGCTGTCACCTCTGCTTTGCTTAGTTATGTAAATACAACAGAGTATAGCACCAACCACTGCACAGTGAGACCACCCACAGACGGACGCATACAACCCATGGATGAGGCACCGAAGTTTCAGTCACGATGTACTTGCGCTCCCGCACATGGTAGTCACACTCAAGAGGCGTGTCGCTCCCTAGACGCCGTCTACCGATCATTGCCACACTCAAACATGTAAATCACAAAAAGTACAATAAATTAGCAATTTAACTGGAAGGTCTTAGAATTATATGTTAAGATTTTTTAACGACAGCTGAATATTTTTTCCTGACATATTACCTAATAATAAGCTTGTTTTTAAATAAAGAGTCGGCTGTCCTTTCGGACTGGGGCCGTCCATTTTGATGAAAATGTCGCTGCCGCTGAAAATGACTAATAAAATTGTCCCGGTAGGGCGGATCCGTGGGTTCTAGGTCAGCACACGCACAATGCAATAGCAAAATATGTTACTCAACTTGGGTAAGCCTGGTTAAAGCAGTTGTCGAATGGGTGTTTAGCCTATCTGTCCTACAGTTCCATCAACACAAACTAAATAATGTTCTCTGAACTAATGTTCTGTCTTCACGTACTACGCGAAGAACTGTTCCAAAATAAGAGGACTCGGTTACATATGAAGGCAGGCGGTCTCCGTCCATACACGATATTTCTATTCACTGTTCTTTTTCTACTAAAGACTAGCCACTGTTTATCTACCGGCCATTGTTTCTATCAGACTTGAGGAGACATGACGAACGTTCTACAGGAACTCCCTAGAAACACTCGGATTCACTTACAACTTGAAACTGACAATTTCTGTAGTGCACCGTTATTTAAGGGCGCGTCTCTCTAACAAGTGGCGCTGCCGCTACACGGGGTGTGACTCTCGCGGGCCGCTCGATGGTTTCTTCTGCGGGCAGATGTCGGTACTTTGGTACCAACTGTCGCAAACTCTTCTCACTTCGCCACAACTGAACATTCTTACTTTGTTCCCACCATGTGAACAGCAATCTCTAAAATTAAAAGAGAAAATACAAGCTGAAACGTGAAATAATTCCATTTCTTGAGAATAAAATATATGCGGTTACTGTAGTTTTAAAGCAGAAATACTGTACTATATTCGTACGAAATGACTGAATAGGTTACCCTTTCTGTGTAACACCAGTTGAATAACAACCATCGTCATTGCAGCGCCCTCTACAGTGTATTGAAAAGTTGTTCTTCATCTATGGTATACTAGCTACAATTGGCTGTGCACTGTTGTATCAGGTACTTTCACTCATGTTGTCCACTAACATTCTCTCCTTTCAGCCTGCGTTGATATAGGTGTCACTGCTCTTAACACAGAATCTTTTAAGATAGACACTTCTGTTTTGAACGGTGACATAGAATCTTATAAGATAGCCACTTCGGTTTGGGACGGTGCATTGATGCTCTCACACTTATTGAAGAAATATTTATAAATGTGTCACGGTGCATTTGAAAAGAAGTTATTAACCTATAAAGGCTTCAGAGTAGTTGGAGATTTCGGAACAAAGTTTTCAACATGCGCTGGAATACGAAGTACTTTTGTGTAGAAAATAGGAAATGCGAACTAAATTGTCGATGCTTCTGAAACAGAAAGTTTACCAGATTTGACTTATGGCTTTGACGTAGGGACTTCTAATGACAAAACGTCAAAAACATAGGTCTCTTAACGAGTAGGGGAGAGATTAGGGCGAGCAGCAGTGGACGTGCAACCGTAGTGTGACAGCGCTGTTGAGTCACAAATTGCAATGGATCAGTATCTTTAAATGAAGTGTTCCAGACATTCACCAGAACGTTTAGAAGAAGACAAAATGATGTACAAATTATGGCCCGCAAGGTTTGACTCCTGAGCAAAGACAATGACATTTGGATCCATGCCGAGACTTGACTGAAATACAAAACAAGTATTTTTCTGGGAAAAAATCATCAAAGGTGACGAAATTTCGTGTTACCAATAAGAATCTACTTCAAAACGCCAAGGTGCAGAAATCCATGTGACGGGTCAACGCTTTCTAGACGTAACTGACATTCCAGCCAATGTCGAGCACGAGTTGAACAACATTCCAAAGGACTTAATCAACAGTTTAGTATGTCTTTATGAGCTTTCTTAGGATTGTACTCAAGTTGGGGGGTACAATGTGGAACAGGTAAGATATTAAAATAAACATATGAACGATTCCCTATGTTTCTGATAATTCAGTCTCGAAACTTTTAGGACTGCGGGGCTAGGTGTGCTAGGCTCATGGATCGTCCACAGGACAGTGTAGTTCTCTGCGGAGTTCAAGAGATAAGAAAAGACCGAGGTGACGACCTCATAGAAGGCATAAAGATAATATTGAGAAACACGAGCATTACGGATGGATATAGATGATGGTCTAGTGAATGTCTTTATCTAGCAGCGGGTGTAGAAACATGATGATGCTGACTAAAGTGTGATCCGATTTCGTAATTGCGGTGATACGGTGCTTGTCATGGGTTTCTGTCAAACTTCTCGCGAACAAAGCGGCAAAAGTGTTGAAATAGGAAGGCACAGTGACGCTACGGTTTGTAATATTCTGATGCGACAACAATCACACAGACATTTCAAAATACAATTACTTATTTCGAATACCCAGTGGTCGTCATTTGACTGCCTCCAGAAAAAAAATTGGCCGCATGCAGTAGGACTCGCACACTGAGTTTTGCATACGAACTTAATTGTGTAATATATTTGACTACATCCATTGCCGGAATCTAGGACTTCGATGATTTTTGCCTGTTACAGACATTGGTACTGGTAAGATATTGGCACCAGGGATTCCAATATTTTCGAGAAAGTCTTACTTACAAGTCTGAAGTCGGATAACAAACGACAAAACAAATTTATAAAGTATATACCGCAGCAGTCAGTCGTCGTTATTTTAGCAGTTTTTATTTGGCAAATCCAGATTTCGGCTAGTGCCTAGCCATTATCAATGCACTATTTTCTAGTCTCGATGCATGTCAGTTCCCTGTTGTTCGGGCGTCAGTCACAGTTCTTTGAATACTAGCCGAAATCTGGATTTACCAAGTAAAATCTGCCGAAAAAAAGGGACGACTGAGTCCTGCGCTGTATAATTTATAAATCATACCACAGTCGCTGAGTGCACCCACTTTCCTAATGGAAGGTGACCTGACAAAAGAAATATTTTGTACTATGAAACCTTTCTTCTTGCCACATGTCATGATTATACGTCGTCAAGGTGAAGTATGTCCGTTTCTTTTGATTGTTTTGGCTTACAAGAAAACGTTTATTACACGACAAGGGGACAAAGAACTTATTATTAGATGTAAATGTCAACCTGATATGTCTGAGAAAAAGGAGTCTTGACAAAGGTGGATGGAAAGAATCCGATAACAAATTTTAAAAAAATAATTGTTTTCGTGTGACATAATTACAAATTAGCAATTTTCCGACTTTTTATTTGGTTTTAGTGTGAAACTTAGCTCCTTGATAAATTTCATGATCATAGGTGAACGAGATGTACACTCAAGGTTTTGATGAGTCTGTTTGCATCAAAATATGTGACGTAAATGGCCTTATCTTTTGATCGCATTGATGTACTACTGTGCTTCACGTTCTTATATCGCCAAGGGGGCGTAGACTTTACGCGACATAAATTTCAACTCCGTATGTCTACCCGTTCCTGAGAAAGGTTTTGAGCAGTCAGACAGACAGACAACAAAGTGATCGTGTAAAGGTTTCGTTTTTACCGACTGAGGAAAGGAAGCCTAAAAATAAGGAATAGGAAGAATTACTATGATGTCTATAAAAAGTTTATATAATGATGATAGTAGAGTAAAAAGTACATGTTGTGCTAGTTGTGATGTAATATTTCCCTTACATTGTCAACGTAAGTATGGATATCAGCACGCAGAAGCCAGTTTTATAGTTACATGCACTAGGGTAATGTGATAGCATTCTGTAAACAAAGTCTTTTAACCAAAAATTTCGTTATTACTAAAGAGGGGGTGTACATTACTGGATGCCTACCACCCCTGTGCAACAAATATTTAACATGCACGTCGCCATGAGCCTATGAAACCCCTCTTTAAGAAGGACTGTAATTTAAAAAAAGTTTTTTAATAAAAGGAAGTTTACTGAATTTCACAATACTTCGATGAAGGTAACAATGTAGCCTGCCGAAGAGGCTTTTCTATCGTGAATGTAGACGTTAATGAATAGCCAAATGAAGGATCTCACCCCACCTATAAAGGTTTGACTTGTGAGTACTGATATCCAACTTGAGTTGACAACCTAACGGAATTTTACGTCACCAACTGTTGAAAATGCATTTAACTGTATCATTACATAGGTAGTTATTTGACACATTTTGATGATCTTATGAGGGAACTTCAAAAAATAAACACATTATCGTGGCCAGTCAAGTAACTTCTGTCGAATGCTGCACTACACGTCCAATACATGCATACAGGGTTTCTCACGAAAGACGGCCGGGGGGTGTCCACGAGTCGAGCGGCAAGGTCTCCGACCGCAGCCAGCGCATCCGCCGGCCGCCTCCGCCCGACTCTCGGACCCGCTCTCGCGCTTTCCCTGAGTGAAGCAATTTTGGAAATTTGTGGTAAGTTCCTACGGGACCAAGCTGCTAAGGTCACCGGTCCCTAGGCTTACACAGTAATTAATCTAACTTAAACTAACTTACACTAACGACAAGACACACACACCCATGCCCCAGGGAGGGCTCGAACTTCCGACGGGGGCAGCCGCGCAAACACGAGCAAGGCGCCCGAGACCGCACGGCTACTCCGCGCGGCCCTTAGTTAAGAACAAACGTCGTTGCCATCTGATTAACTTAAGCTTGCTTTTATTTACATTAGGTGCGCAAAATGATGTACCTCTGTGGTAAGAGCAACCTGACGTCTTCTGAACACATTAGCAAACACTAGACGAATTTCGGCTGCTGAAATCTCGGAACTGACAATCCGAACACTGTTTCCAACTCTTCGAACGTGTGGGGATGGTGTTGTGCACACCTTGCCTTTTAACATTCCATAAAGTTAAAAATCACACGTATTTAGAGGAGACCAGTCAACTATCCTACAGTCAAAAAACACTTTGTATTGCTGTCATAGAAGCATTTGCGATGTGTGGTCTTGTACTGTCCCGCGTGAAATAACCGTACATCTTTTCGTTAGGCGTTAGTTCTCGAAAAAAAAAATTCTCCAAAAAAAAAAAGATGCAATATATTGTTTACATACCTGTCAGGAAGTATTGCTTCGTGAAAAAGGATGGGTACACTAATTCGTCTTGCGCTAATTGAACACCACATTCCTGTTTGCTTATCATTCAGAGGTTGTTGATGTAATTCATGAGGGTTTTCAGAGCTCCACCGTCGATTGTTCAGAGAATTTACCTACCCTGGCAAATGCAGCCATACTTCGACACAAGAAAAAAATCATCTCAGAATCGACTTATCCATCGTAAGAGCCAATTGCAGTAACGACGTTGACCAACAGTATCTGAGTACCTCAGTTCGTACAATACCGTTATTTTGTATGGTTTCAATTTCAATTCGTGCACAACTCTGTGAGCAAATGCTCTTGACACACCAGCTTGAAGTTCCAAACGGCGCATAGATATTCTCGGACTTCTTTCCAACACTTCACCTACTTCGTCTAATTTATCGTCGGTTAAAACACTAGTTTCTATAGGCCTTCATTCGTGTAATAGATACAGCCCCTTAAAATTTCTTCACCAACCTGCGTATCGTCGAATCACTGGGAACATAGACATTGGGAAATTGAATTCAACTGACATTCCACACACTTTTTTTTTGCATAGTTGAACGCAATAAACACTCGCAGACCCTTTGTGTATACCATTTTTTTTTTGTTTTTTTGTTGTTTTTTTTTTTCATCAGTCTACTGACTGGTTTGATGCGGCCCGCCACGAATTCCTTTCCTGTGCTAACCTCTTCATCTCAGAGTAGCACTTGCAACCTACGTCCTCAATTATTTGCTTGACGTATTCCAATCTCTGTCTTCCTCTACAGATTTTGCCCTCTACAGCTCCCTCTAGTACCATGGAAGTCATTCCCTCATGTCTTAGCAGATGTCCTATCATCCTGTCCCTTCTCCTTATCAGTGTTTTCCACATATTCCTTTCTTCTCCGATTCTGCGTAGAACCTCCTCATTCCTTACATTATCAGTCCACCTAATTTTCAACATTCGTCTATAGCACCACATCTCAAATGCTTCGATTCTCTTCTGTTCCGGTTTTCCCACAGTCCATGTTTCACTGCCATAAAATGCTGTACTCCAGACGTACATCCTCAGAAATTTCTTCCCCAAATTAAGGACGGTATTTGATATTAGTAGACTTCTCTTGGCCAGAAATGCCTTTTTTGCCATAGCGAGTCTGCTTTTGATGTCCTCCTTGCTCCGTCCGTCATTGGTTATTTTACTGCCTAGGTAGCAGAATTCCTTAACTTCATTGACTTCGTGACCATCAATCCTGATGTTAATTTCTCGCTATTCTCATTTCTACTACTTCTCATTACCTTCGTCTTTCTCCGATTTACTCTCAAACCATACTGTGTACTCATTAGACTGTTCATTCCGTTCAGCTGATCATTTAATTCTTCTTCACTTTCACTCAGGATAGCAATGTCATCAGCGAATCGTATCATTGATATCCTTTCACCTTGTATTTTAATTCCACTCCTGAACCTTTCTTTTATTTCCATCATTGCTTCCTCGATGTACAGATTGAAGAGTAGGGGCGAAAGGCTACAGCCTTGTCTTACATCCTTCTTAATACGAGCACCTCGTTCTTGATCGTCCACTCTTATTATTCCCTCTTGGTTGTTGTACATATTGTATATGACCCGTCTCTCCCTATAGCTTACCCCTACTTTTTTCAGAATCTCGAACAGCTTGCACCATTTTCTATTGTCGAACGCTTTTTCCAGGTCGACAAATCCTATGAAAGTGTCTTGATTTTTCTTTACCCTTGCTTCCATTATTAGCCGTAACGTCAGAATTGCCTTTACAATTCCTAAAGCCAAACTGATCGTCAACTGGCGCATTCTCAATTTTCTTTTCCATTCTTCTTTATATTATTCTTGCAAGCAGCTTCGATGCATGAGCTGTTAAGCCGATTGTGCGATAATTCTCGCACTTGTCAGCTCTTGCCGTCTTCGGAATTGTGTATACCATACCGAATAGAAACTCGACAGGAAACTCAAAACAAAACACCCGAACAGACAGTCGCACAGTACAGAAGACACGCAAAGCGACATACGGGCAGGTAAAGCCGCATACTCGGCTCTGTTGCAATAATGGCGTCTAGCAACAATATTGGAAGCGATTAAATGTGATAAAAATCTCAGAAAGAAACACTAGCACACCTGCTGCACCGTGTAGGGGGCACGCGCAGAGTACTGTTGTCTTAAGGACAACGTTCTACCGATTGCTCACTTCCTGAGACGATCGAGAACCGCTACGAATATCCTGATAGTTGGAAATCCCTCCCCCCCCCCCCCCCCCCGCTCAGATGTTCTTTCAGCCTGCCAATTGCCTGAACAATGCCGTCTGCGGTTAGTGTCGATGCTTGCTTTTCCTTTCCGACCAGCATCACCCACATTTGTGCGACGCGAGTCGAATTGTTACTACCATTTCGATACGGCTGTACGCGACATTGCATTTAATTCATACCCCGCTAGATTTTTGCGGTACATCTGTGTGCAATTCAGACTCCCCCCCCCCCCCATCCCACAAGAATCATACTGTTCGGTATACTTCGCTTTGGGAGCACTTTTCCTGGCGCGATGCCATTTCACTCCTACACTCTGATGCACTTGTTGCCCGTACCGCAGTAGGACTATGTCTGCAGGAACATGGATATTATCGAACATGGGCACTCTTCTGACAATGCGTCATTCATGTTGCACAAGGGATTTTGCGTGGGACGACATGCGGAACTTGCTACTTGCTACATCCTGTTTTTTATCTAGACAATTTGATGATGATCACATGCTAAAGGCTTATCAACTATTACGAATTGTCCATTATATTACGGATGTATGGGAAATCGCTAAAATATTGTGGAAATAGACATTTTACAATCACACTTTTTAAAAAATCGAAAAAGGTGCCGTTTAAATTTCGCTGATCGTATACTACTAAAATGTTTCGTAGATTGTAATGATTTCCTTCCTAAACACGCAGTGAACCTGTCTTCGAATGCTGAGCGGGGTAGCCGCGCGTTCTGAGGCCTTTTGTCCCAGTCCGCGATGCTCCCTCCGTGGGAGGTTCGAGTCCTCCCTCGGGCATGGGTGTGTGAGTTGTGCTTAGCGTAAGTTAGTTTAACCCCTAACTACTATGGTCATCCACAGGAACACAATTACTATGGAGGGGTTTCACAGACCGCATTTTTCTATTTTATACATCAAACCAGAATTTTGCTGAATATATATATAGTTTCTTGACTTCCAGTCATTCATTACACTTCTTAGAGGTGGCTTTTGCAGAAATTTGATTTTTTTTTAAACACTGCGGTATTTTAAACACTTCGAAAATTAAAACAAAGCGAAATCTGGAGTATATTCTTATTTTATGAATTACGAAAATAACAGCAAATAGTTAGCTCTCTACTCACACATAGAGTTTCATCAGAGGCATTATACTACAAACTGCTAATATAACTAGGTGGAAAAATCCGACATGACTTACGATAAATTGTGTGCGAAGTCAGCTTTCAGTTTACGACTCACTTTGCAATGTAGAGCGAATATTTCCGTCCATAAGTCTATGAATGGAGAAACTTTGCCACCATTTTACTTCTAAAATTACAAGTAAAAACTAAATACTTGTTCTCATGTGCCACTGAATCATACTTTACTCAATTTCCATCTGCAAACACTTCACGCAGACCTTCCTGGAACACTCCAAACAAATCGGAACACCACGCTGTTGGCATGGGTACCTTGTTTTCCTCTTCAGACGAGGAGGGCAAAAGGTGCACGTTTTTCGATTTTCGAATTCTTCTTTCGGTGCCTGAGGCTCATCTTGCAAGTGAAGACATCTGTCTCACATAACACACGTTGCACAGAAGGCCCAGCTTTCCCCGCCATGGAGAAACAGTAGCATGCAATAAAAACGCGGCACGCAAACACTATGGTACGTCTGTGAGACCTCTCAAGGCTAATAATTACGACAGTAACAATGCAAGAATGCTGGCACGTGTAGCTTGACAGCCAAGAGGGAGGTACATGGAAGAGTCCATTTGGCTTTGCAGGGGTGTGAGAAATATCTCGACACAAAAATTAGTAGCGGCCTGAGAGACGGTAGATAGTAGTTAAAGGGTTAAGATAGATCATCTAGTGCGTACGCTTAGGGCCCGATGACCTCAGTAGTTTGGTCCCATAAGACGTTACCACAAATTTCAAAAAAATAAATAAATAATTAAATAAAAAATAAATAAAAAAATTCTTCGAATGATTTCGTCATTACGGTTTACTAAATGCGCGTTTACACTGAGTTCGAAACGTGATCAGCAACAATGTTCGCGACCAGTACTGGACTACTGATGTTTGCATCATGTTGTCAACATCCTGGCGACACAAAACCATTGTTTCCCACTGTTGTCGATACAGATCAGAGTAACATTGTTCCTGGCCGGCTACCACTAAATGGTGGCACGCGGCACTAGTGTTTGTCTTTGCTCCGTCTATGGAAAGAAGTTGTCTTTACGTGCGTTCCTTAACGAAATGAAGTGGACAAGAAACAACATTTACAAATTTGTCACTCTCTAAGAAGCAGAGGAGTGCCTCTGGAATGTTCTGCGTCATAGTTATCAAACAATACAACAGAAGCATGACTCGGAAAAAAATGCTGCGTTGTTTCACACGGCACAGACATAGATAAAACAATTCAGTCTATCGTTTCCCAACACCGTAGCAACAACAATGGGATTCGGTATCTGACTTCGTCAGCGAGTTACGTGGTTTGTCGCTATTGGAAATGGCAGTGGAAAAATAAAGATACGTGACGCTTTCTATGAGGCAGAAATGAATACATGTATGCGGCACCAATCAATATTAAAGGTGGATGTGCCAAGGGATCACCAAGTCACTTTCTCTGGAAGTGCGGGTGACACTGAGACTAAAGAAGTTTTCTTTATTGAAAATGATAATTTGGGTTAATTTTACTATGAAAATAAAAATAAACAGCGTTTAAAGGAGAAAATTTTTAAAATTTTTCGGAGTGAGCAACCTCTCAATTTGCCATGTGATTACTAACAGCCTCTTCTGAAGACCGGCAGCTTCGTTGGCTTGCTGAAACTGGTAACTGCATTTTGAAATTAGACATTTATTCTCCGATGGTCTGATATTTCTTCCATAGCTTAGTTTCACTTAGTCTGACACGTTATCGTCAGAGATCAGCCGCTAAACCGTTACCTCCGTCATTTCTTCCTTATAATTTATTTAGTGATTTATGATTTTAATGTCGTTAAATGTTGTAATTGTTTTGTACTAATCGAACTGCTCTTTTCTGCACACATACGAAAGTTCTTTGTTTTAAAGTCCACCGTTCGATACTTAAATTTCATCCATTGTTTCCATCTCTGTAAACATGTGGCGCGTACTATAAGCTGATATATTAGAAAATAACTGCCTGATGCAGGTAACAGGTTACTACGATAACACCACATACTTGACAACTGAATATTTTCTATACCTTTCTCTTGCTGCTAATAGTAGGAAAATTTTAAGTTGACAAACCAGAATAACTCGAAAAATAAGCTTCACACGAAAAAATGTGTAGGATCCAAAGTTGATTATTTTCGAGGGGGACATCCGCTGGTGCTAAAATTAGCCCGCTGGAGGTAACTTTAAAATTTCAAATGGGAATCCCCACTTTTTATTGCTCAATCCGATTCTACATAAAAAAACTACGTACATTTTGACTCAAACACATTAATTCTGATGTTTCACATTTCATAAAAATCTAAAGTAGAACGTTTCTTTTGAAATTATGTTCACTCTTTCAGACCTGATAATATTTTTATTCTGGCACGTTTTCAAAC